>NC_090932.1:919534284-919835747 GCF_040938575.1 Ambystoma mexicanum | reverse complement strand
AGCCCGCGGATCAACATGTACCCTTTCCACGTTGTGGTAGACAGTGGAAACACAATGTTAACATTTTACCACAGAGAAATATGCTAAACAGAAACTTCCGACCACTCTGTCGATCCAACATATGACAAATATCGCTAAATGCAGTTGCATACCACAATATGTGCAGCCACAAGGAGCAACGGGAAGCACAGAAAGGTGCAGCTGTGCAGGCAGCCCCATCATGAAGGAGAAGACGCAAGATGAGGCCTCACACATACAGAGCTATAATGAACCTTCTGGGCCGGACGAAGGATGTGCTCATCATGTTTTGAGGCTATCACCTACCTGATGTTTGCATTGGAACACAAAAGCAACATCACCACTGTAATCCCTCATGATAGGATACGTCGTTTATAACCCACCTGTGCACAAGTGTTTCTAGGCGCGAAATCAATGTTCGTCCTACTTTTGTGCATCAGGATCATACGAGGGAACTGTGGTAATGGCGGCTGGTGTGTCCCAAGCAGCATTCAGCTAAATGCGATAGTGTTGTGGAATGATGCCGTGTATCTAGCCATTAATTTCATTGCCAGAAACATTTGCGCATTGAAACACTTGTGTATTGGCGCGTTATACCATATCATATCATAACATTGGGTCAGCTATCTCAAGTCAAGTCAGGTTTCTATGTCATAACACGATTTCCTTAAACTTTGTTGCAGCCAACAACGGGACACACAACAGATTGGTACCTACACGATCAAGGGAATGGAGGTTCCATAACAGGAAAACCACCTACACGTGCAAGGGAATGGAAGTTCCATGGAAGTTCCATAACAGGAAAACCACCTACAAGTGCAAGGGAATGGATGTTCCATAACAGAAAAACCACCTACACGTGCAAGGGAATGGATGTTCCATAACAGAAAAAACACCTACACGTGCAAGGGAATGGATGTTCCATAACAGGAAAACCACCTACACGTGCAAGGGAATGGAAATCCATGGAAGTTCCATAAAAGGAAAACCACCTACACGTGCAAGGGAATGGAAGTTCCATGGGAGTTCCATAACAGGAAAACCACCTACACGTGCAAGGGAATGGATGTTCCATAACAGAAAAACCACCTACACGTGCAAGGGAATGGATGTTCCATAACAGGAAAATGACCTACACGTGCAAGGGAATGGAATTTCCATGGAAGTTCCATAACAGGAAAACCCCCTACACGTGCAAGGGAATGGATGTTCCGTAACAGAAAAACCACCTACACGTGCAAGGGAATGGATGTTCCATAACAGGAAAACCACCTACACGTGCAAGGGAATGGAAATCCATGGAAGTTCCATAACAGGAAAACCACCTACACGTGCAAGGGAATGGATGTTCCATACCAGAAAAACCACCTACACGTGCAAGGGAATGGATGTTCCATAACAGGAAAACCACCTACACGTGCAAGGGAATGGAAATCCATGCAAGTTCCATAACAGGAAAACCACCTACACGTGCAAGGGAATGGATGTTCCATAACAGAAAAACCACCTACACGTGCAAGGGAATGGAGGTTCCATAACAGGAAAACCACCTACACGTGCAAGGGAATGGAAGTTCCATGGAAGTTCCATAACAGGAAAACCACCTACACGTGCAAGGGAATGGATGTTCCATAACAGAAAAACCACCTACACGTGCAAGGGAATGGATGTTCCATAACAGGAAAACCACCAGCATGTGCAAGGGAATGGATGTTCCATAACAGGAAAACCACCTACACGTGCAAGGGAATGGAAATCCATGGAAGTTCCATAACAGGAAAACCACCTACACGTGCAAGGGAATGGAAGTTCCATGGGAGTTCCATAACAGGAAAACCACCTACACGTGCAAGGGAATGGATGTTCCATAACAGGAAAATGACCTACACGTGCAAGGGAATGGAAGTTCCATGGAAGTTCCATAACAGGAAAACCCCCTACAAGTGCAAGGGAATGGATGTTCCGTAACAGAAAAACCACCTACACGTGCAAGGGAATGGATGTTCCATAACAGGAAAACCACCTACACGTGCAAGGGAATGGAAATCCATGCAAGTTCCATAACAGGAAAACCACCTACACGTGCAAGGGAATGGAAGTTCCATGGAAGTTCCATAACAGGAAAACCACCTACATGTGCAAGGGAATGGATGTTCCATAACAGGAAAACCACCTACACGTGCAAGGGAATCGAAGTTCCATGGAAGTTCCATAACAGGAAAACCACCTACACATGCAAGGGAATGGAAGTTCCATGGAAGTTCCATAACAGGAAAACCACCTACACGTGCAAGGGAATGGATGTTCCATAACAGAAAAACCACGTACATGTGCAAGGGAATGGATGTTCCATAACAGGAACACCACCTACACGTGCAAGGGAATCGAAGTTCCATGGAAGTTCCATAACAGGAAAACTACCTACATGTGCAAGGGAATGGATGTTCCATAACAGAAAAACCACCTACACGTGCAAGGGCATGGATGTTCAATAACAGGAAAACCACCTACACGTGCAAGGGAATCGAAGTTCCATGGAAGTTCCATAACAAGAAACACCACCTACACGTGCAAGGGTATGGATGTTCCATAACAGAAAAAACACCTACACGTGCAAGGGATTGGATGTTCCATAACAGGAAAACCACGTACACGTGCAAGGTAATGGATGTTCCATAACAGAAAAACCACCTACACGTGCAAGGGAATGGATGTTCCATACCAGAAAAACCACCTACTCGTGCAAGGGAATGGATGTTCCATAACAGGAAAACCACCTACACGTGCAAGGGAATGGAAATCCATGCAAGATCCATAACAGGAAAACCACCGACACGTGCAAGTGAATGGATGTTCCATAACAGAAAAAACACCTACACGTGCAAGGGAATGGAGGTTCCATAACAGGAAAACCACCTACACGTGCAAGGGAATGGAAGTTCCATGGAAGTTCCATAACAGGAAAACCACCTACACGTGCAAGGGAATGGATGTTCCATAACAGAAAACCACCTACACGTGCAAGGGAATCGAAGTTCCATGGAAGTTCCATAACAGGAAAACTACCTACATGTGCAAGGGAATGGATGTTCCATAACAGAAAAACCACCTACACGTGCAAGGGCATGGATGTTCCATAACAGGAAAACCACCTACACGTGCAAGGGAATGGAAATCCATGCAAGATCCATAACAGGAAAACCACCTACACGTGCAAGTGAATGGATGTTCCATAACAGAAAAAACACCTACACGTGCAAGGGAATGGAGGTTCCATAACAGGAAAACCACCTACACGTGCAAGGGAATGGAAGTTCCATGGAAGTTCCATAACAGGAAAACCACCTACACGTGCAAGGGAATGGATGTTCCATAACAGAAAACCACCTACACGTGCAAGGGAATCGAAGTTCCATGGAAGTTCCATAACAAGAAACACCACCTACACGTGCAAGGGTATGGATGTTCCATAACAGAAAAAACACCTACACGTGCAAGGGATTGGATGTTCCATAACAGGAAAACCACGTACACGTGCAAGGTAATGGATGTTCCATAACAGAAAAACCACCTACACGTGCAAGGGAATGGATGTTCCATACCAGAAAAACCACCTACACGTGCAAGGGAATGGATGTTCCATAACAGGAAAACCACCTACACGTGAAAGGGAATGGATATTCCATAACAGAAAAACCACCTACACGTGCAAGGGAATGGAGGTTCCATAACAGGAAAACCACCTACACGTGCAAGGGAATGGAAGTTCCATGGAAGTTCCATAACAGGAAAACCACCTACACGTGCAAGGGAATGGATGTTCCATAACAGAAAAACCACCTACACGTGCAAGGGAATGGATGTTCCATAACAGGAAAACCACCAGCATGTGCAAGGGAATGGATGTTCCATAACAGGAAAACCACCTACACGTGCAAGGGAATGGAAATCCATGGAAGTTCCATAACAGGAAAACCACCTACACGTGCAAGGGAATGGAAGTTCCATGGGAGTTCCATAACAGGAAAACCACCTACACGTGCAAGGGAATGGATGTTCCATAACAGAAAAACCACCTACACGTGCAAGGGAATGGATGTTCCATAACAGGAAAATGACCTACACGTGCAAGGGAATGGAAGTTCCATGGAAGTTCCATAACAGGAAAACCCCCTATAAGTGCAAGGAATGGATGTTCCGTAACAGAAAAACCACCTACACGTGCAAGGGAATGGATGTTCCATAACAGGAAAACCACCTACACGTGCAAGGGAATGGAAATCCATGCAAGTTCCATAACAGGAAAACCACCTACACGTGCAAGGGAATGGAAGTTCCATGGAAGTTCCATAACAGGAAAACCACCTACATGTGCAAGGGAATGGATGTTCCATAACAGGAAAATCACCTACACGTGCAAGGGAATCGAAGTTCCATGGAAGTTCCATAACAGGAAAACCACCTACACGTGCAAGGGAATGGAAGTTCCATGGAAGTTCCATAACAGGAAAACCACCTACACGTGCAAGGGAATGGATGTTCCATAACAGAAAAACCACGTACACGTGCAAGGGAATGGATGTTCCATAACAGGAAAACCACCTACACGTGCAAGGGAATCGAAGTTCCATGGAAGTTCCATAACAGGAAAACTACCTACATGTGCAAGGGAATGGATGTTCCATAACAGAAAAACCACCTACACGTGCAAGGGCATGGATGTTCAATAACAGGAAAACCACCTACACGTGCAAGGGAATCGAAGTTCCATGGAAGTTCCATAACAAGAAACACCACCTACACGTACAAGGGTATGGATGTTCCATAACAGAAAAAACACCTACACGTGCAAGGGATTGGATGTTCCATAACAGGAAAACCACGTACACGTGCAAGGTAATGGATGTTCCATAACAGAAAAACCACCTACACGTGCAAGGGAATGGATGTTCTATAACAGAAACACAACGCACCCGTGCAAGGGAATGGATGTTCCATAACAGAAAAAACACCTACACGTACAAGGGAATGGAAGTTCCATAACAGGAAAAGGAAAACGACCTACACGTGCAAGGGAATGGATGTTCCATGGAGGTTCCATGACAGGAGAACCACCTACATGTGCAAGTGAATGGAAGTTCCATGGAAGTTCGATAACAGGAAAACCGCCTACACGTGCAAGGGAATGGATGTTCCATAACAGAAACACCAGCTACACGTGCAAGGGAATGGAAGTTCCATGGAAGTTCCATAACAGGAAAACCACCTACACGTGCAAAGGAATGGATGTTCCATAACAGAAAAACCACCTACACGTGCAAGGGAATGGATGTTCCATAACAGGAAAACCACCAGCACGTGCAAGGGAATGGATGTTCCATAACAGGAAAACCACCTACACGTGCAAGGGAATGGAAATCCATGGAAGTTCCATAACAGGAAAACCCCCTACACGTGCAAGGGAATGGATGTTCCGTAACAGAAAAACCACCTACACGTGCAAGGGAATGGATGTTCCATAACAGGAAAACCACCTACACGTGCAAGGGAATGGAAATCCATGGAAGTTCCATAACAGGAAAACCACCTACACGTGCAAGGGAATGGAAGTTCCATGGAAGTTCCATAACAGGAAAACTACCTACATGTGCAAGGGAATGGATGTTCCATAACAGAAAAACCACCTACACATGCAAGGGAATGGATGTTCAATAACAGGAAAACCACCTACACGTACAAGGGAATCGAAGTTCCATGGAAGTTCCATAACAAGAAACACCACCTACACGTGCAAGGGTATGGATGTTCCATAACAGAAAAAACACCTACACGTGCAAGGGATTGGATGTTCCATAACAGGAAAACCACGTACACGTGCAAGGTAATGGATGTTCCATAACAGAAAAACCACCTACACGTGCAAGGGAATGGATGTTCCATAACAGAAACACAACGCACCCGTGCAAGGGAATGGATGTTCCATAACAGAAAAAAACACCTACACGTACAAGCGAATGGATGTTCCATAACAGGAAAACCACCTACATGTGCCAAGGAATGGAAGTTCCATAACAGGAAAAGGAAAACGACCTACACGTGCAAGGGAATGGAAGTTCCATGGAAGTTCCATGACAGGAGAACCACCTACATGTGCAAGTGAATGGAAGTTCTATGGAAGTTTGATAACAGGAAAACCGCCTACACGTGCAAGGGAATGGATGTTCCATAACAGAAACACCAGCTACACGTGCAAGGGTATGGATGTTCCATAACAGAAAAACCACCTACACATGCAAGGGAATGGATGTTCCATAACAGAAAAACCACCTACACGTGCAAGGGAATGGATGTTCCATAACAGAAAAACCACCTACACATGCAAGGGAATGGATGTTACATAACAGAAAAACCACCTACACGTGCAAGGGAATGGATGCTCCATAACAGAAACACAACGTACCCGTGCAAGGGAATGGATGTTCCATAACAGAAAAACCAACTACACTGCAAGGGAATGGAAGTTCTATAACAGAAACACCACCTACACGTGCAAGGGAATGGATGTTCCATAACAGAAACACAACGTACCCGTGCAAGGGAATGGATGTTCCATAACAGAAAAACCAACTACACTGCAAGGGAATGGAAGTTCCATAACAGAAACACCACCTACACGTGCAAGGGAATGGATGTTCCATAACAGAAAAACCACCTACACGTGCAAGGGAATGGATGTTCAATAACAGAAAAACCACCTACAGAAAAACCACCTGCAAGGGAATGGAAGTTCCATAACAGAAAACCCACGTGCAAGGGAACATCCATTCCCTTGCATGTGGTTTTTCTGTTGTGGAACTTCCATTCCCTTGCACGTGTAGGTGGTGTTTCTGTTATGGAACATCCATTCCCTTGCACGTGTGACACAAAGTGTGTGTGACAACATGACTTCTGCCCCACAGGAGCAAAAGGAAGACTAGTGGTTAAACTCAGCCCTCAGACTTTTAAAACACAAGAGTGATCCCAATCTTAAATCTTAAACAGCCTGAGGTACGAGTTACACCTCCTTCGCCTGTTGTGGTTTCATGGGCGAGGGAATGCGCACTTTCAGATGCACTTTAAGAAGAGGGTGAACGCCCTTTGGCATATTCAATTTCATCAAAGAAAGATCACCGTAACCATGAAGGTCACGTGAGCATTTCACGGGGTGGGGCTGTGCATAAGCACATATGATGTCCAGGCCAGCTCACATAAACATTAGTTTTGGGAGCAGGCTCCTGACACTAACATATGACAGGCTCCCAGCACTCACACGGGTGCTGGAAGCACATTTCAGAGTGCCATTGTGAAATGTTAAAAAGAAACGAGGCATTACTAGCCATGTTTGAGAGATAGAAATGCATGAGAGACAGAAGTGGCCCAAAATGCTGGGGTTCAGTTTAAAAGAAAGTGCATGACAGGGTCGGAAATTCCGGAATTCCAAACAGGCACAGGGGAATGTGACTATTTGTGACACATTTCAAAGAGTATTGCATTTGTGGATTCGGGTGCACTTTGAAATATGCAGAGGCACCCCCTTATTGGCACAAATGTGCAAAGGGGATCAAAAAGGCCTCTGAATGAGCGAATCTGTGAGGCACACATTCAGAAACTGTTTGAGAATATGACACAAGTATACTTTGGCACCTGCGATGAGATGAGCAATTGCATGTCATCGCAAATTGGGTTACTTTGACTCACTTTGAGCCGAATCAGACATTTATTGACTCGGTTTGATTAAATTCACGAGAAATAATGGTTCAAGACAATTCAAATCTTCTCTTCAAAGCTTCGAACCATCATTTGTATATAGCACTTTAAGGCTCACATATGCCTCGTATTTATATTTACTGTTATGTTTTCGCTACTACAATTTTTGCATTTGATCACTTTGCTGTAAATAAATATATAAGAAAAATAGGCCCTATGCTTCAACAGCATTCCATTGAGTAAACTGGGGGCAATCTAAACCAGAATAGGTGCTAGGCTTTGTTCAATTACGAGGCATAGATTTGCCCTCAGTTCATGAAGTAAAATCTCTGGAATTCGCAGGAGGTGCTGTGAGGTTTGGAGATGACTCGACTTATGCCCTTCACAGAAAATGGGGTTGGTACAATTACAGAAAAATGTGTGTATTGTGATGAATCTAGCAACATCGTCACTGATTCTTCAGCGGAAAGCTTCTCTTACATGGCCAGGGAAAATCAGAAGCTACCTGATGCTGACCCCTGGGGTGGGTTTCTGCGGGAGGACCTTGTGGGGGAGGACAAACTCCAGAGAGGCAAGAAAACACTGAATTAAAATAAACCTTCAGATGTAATTCTTAATAAAACCCATGTGCCTTTGCAACATGCATGTATGGACTATTGTGACACAAGGAATACCCAAGTTTTCTTGACCAACAACTGTATTTACCTTCCCCATCTTTGAGTACGTAGATGAGGAAGAGGGATGGAAAAATGAAGATGAACACAAGCGGTAAGCTAACCCCGCGTTCTAGTCTTTGGAAAGAGTTCACTAATGCCAGGAAGTTTAAAACACACACAGCTGAATAGAATGCGAGTGAGAGTCAGAGACTGCAGCAGAACGCCGCTTGTGCTGATGCTGGTTGGAACGCCGGAGGCAAGCACACTATGGAAGACAGCACAAAGGCTGGGCAGAGCAGCGCGCAGAGAGACCGGGCCAAGAGAAGATCCCCGCTTTATTGCTAAATGCAGCTGGAACTGCCAGAAGCAAAGGAAGAAAAAGCTGGAGCTGTACAGCTAACAGGACTCAACCCCAGTCAACGAACCCGAAGGAGAAGAAGAAAGGAGGACGCGGGGAACGCCATAGCTGCCTGGTAAGTCCAGAGAGAGCGAGTGGGTTACCAGGGTGCTTGAGACCGAAGGTTGCATATCATTAACAGCGTGAGAAAGCCTGATTAAAGTGATCTGGAGAAACTGATACAAATACGAACACTGTTAAGAAAGGTTCATTGACCCACATTTTGGAAAGAGAGATTGACACAAATACGAAGAGTGTTAATAAAGGATCTGTGACCCAATACTTGAAAAGAGAAATTGATACAAATACAGTTTTGTGAAAGGGTCTGTGACCCAATACTTGGAGGTTGAACGAATACGAACAGTGTGAAGAAAGGGTTGGTGATCCAATGCTTGGAAAAGGACATTGACACTTAAACAACCAGTCTTAAGAAAGGGTCAGTGACCCGATATTTGAAAAGCAGAGTTGATACCAATAAGAACTTTTCTGAGAAAGGGTCAGTGACCCAATACTGGAAAAGCATTATTTCATGGATAAGAGAAAGAGTGATTGGAGAACGGAAAAGCCTTGGTAGGAGAGTAAACCAGGCACTGTCCAAGTGTCGAACCCACACCCAAGAAACAGAATTGTGATATCCTGGCAGAAGAGTAAACCAGGAGTGAGAAGAGAAGTTGACCTGAAGCCGTGGAACAGTGAGAACAATTACAAAAGGAAAGACCAATACCCCTTTTAAGGATCAGTGATAAAGTCACAATACCCAGGCAGAAAAAAAAACACCAGGGGTTAAAAGAGGAACAGTCATAGGCAAAGGGAAACCACACCCCTTTAAGGTAAATTGAGATACAGAGTGAGATAAACTGAAGATTCAAGATAACTGTGTGTTTAAAAGAGACTCACAGGAAGACTTATTCCTCATGGAGTAACCTTTTACTATTTTGATATATTGGATGGTGAAAAACAGAAAGATTGTTAAAGGTTAATGTTAATGTTAATGTTAATGTTAATGTTAAAGGATATTTGTACCACGCACTATCACCACCGGAGTGGTCTCCTGGCGCTCTGGCGGCTCTGAAAGAGGGAGGGAGAGGTGGGTTAGTGGGTGGAGGCTGGAAAAGTGCAAGATTGCAGTAATGTGCTGTTGGCAGCCTCAGCCCGGTGGTTCCGTCGGCTGGGCCTGGGTGTACGCGGCCGGTAGTCGTGGTGTGCTGATGTGCGAGTCTATGTGTGTTTATTGTTTTGTTGTTGCAGTGTAGTGAAGTTCGTGCGGTTTGTTGTGCTGGAGGTTTGTGGTTGTGTTTGGTTTGAAGTTTGAGAGGTGTATGCAGAGAAGGAAGATGTTAGTGGTATTGGTTAGTTGGTATCTATATCCTGGATTGACCGCTTGGGCTCGTGTAATCTTACACGACGGGGTGCTTGCACACCCAGTGCCTTAGAAGGTACATGTCCGTTTTGCATTCGGGGCCGCTTGAGCATTTAGCTGTCCCCTCCGTCCGCTGCCTCAATAACTTTGCATGCTCCTCACCCCCGCCCACATGACCAGCACACCTGCTAGTGTCCATACTTCCGATTGTGTGGTGATTGGTGGTCTCTCGTCCGTTCCACAACCCCGTGGTACCTAGTTGTAGCTGTACGGGCGGTGGGGGATGGTAAGGATTGGCTGGGGTTGATGCCTCCATCTCCCTGGGTCTCGCAGGTGGACCCCTGTGCAAAGGGAAAGAGAAACATAATAAGTACAGAAACTCAATGGAAAAGTCCTACACCTTGAAACTGTGAAGTGAAATATTGTATGAAGAAAGAAACACAAGGGGAGAGCCCTTTTAAACAGTGGAACATTATTTGACCCTTTTCTGGGAGTGCAGGGAAACCCCTCATAGACATAGGGACAGGTAGGATTTCCCCAACTTCTCTTATAATTTTGATGGGGAAGGTCATATGTCATACTGAAACTTGTTACTGTGCCCGAGTCTAACTGTTGATCCCTTACAGTATATAAACGAATGTATCCAGCCGAAATGAATTGATCCAACTCTTTCCAGGCTTCAAGTGGAGGCGTTAATACTTCTCTAGCTCCTAAATTATTTGCTTGGTCTGCTTATCAATCTGGGGGGGATAACTTGAGGATAGTATAGCCTGAATTCTCAATCTCTTGCAGAATGACTGCCAAAACCTCGAGAAAAATGGTGCCCTTTCAAAACGACAATTTGATAACCAGTAAGCCATGAGACTGCACTACAATTTGCAGAAAACTTGAACTAAGTTTTCAATGTTATCCTCTCCTTTCATTGGTATGAAAGGGCTTGATTTAGATAACATGTGCATAACCTACAAAATGGTAGTATGGCTCTTAATGCAGGGATGATCTACAGTAATGTTCATGACACTGTATGCCAAGGTCACAGCGGCACTGCTAAAAGTTGCAACAGACCAATTGTATTTTGTTGTGCAGAATTATTTGATACCCAGACATGACATGTGCCCACATGCTTGACGGTATTTATATGAATCTTCTCTCATTAAAATCCCATATTTAATAAACCTAATCTTTTCCAACAGTGCTGACTTCCAGCCTATGGAGAGTCTAGGTGTTCTTTCAAGACCACCTGCATGATGCAGTGCTCCTTAGATTTCACAGATCTCTTTTCTCACAGTGTGGCATCTGCTTCCATAGTGTTGCCCTGATCTTCCCTGAGTGGATTCCCACCTCTGTCCTGCTGCTGTCATTCCTACGTAGGCCTACTCCTCTTTCAAATGCCTCGTCTGAAGGCTTTCTCTCTCCCCTAGCCATTCCCTTACTGTGGGTACCATATATCGGACACCTGGTCAGATATCCTCCTTCCTCTCTGAGTGGGTGGATCTCTCCTCTTCCCTCCTGCTCTTGACCACTCAACTTCTCCTTCTTGGAGACTTCAACATCCACCTGGATGCTTTCTGTCCTTCCTCTATACACTTTCGCGACCTCTGCAACTCTTTCTCACTCTCTATCCTCCCCTCTGGCCCGACTCAGTCTGCAGGGCACACACTGGATGTTCAGATCTCTACAGATCTTCCCCTTTCTATCCCTTTCACCACTCCTCTCTCCTGGAGTGATTACTTTCTGCTTTCCTCCCAGTTCACTCTCTCCAGCCCTCAGGCCAAGCCAACTCCAGCACTGCAACCTACCTTCTCGGTTATCCGACCCATGAAGCGTGTGTCAGTTGAGGCTTTCTCCACCACTTTCTCAGCCCCCCACCCCACCTTCAGCTGACTAGCACCCCGACACAGCCCTTTCTATGCCACACTCTGCTATATCTGATACTCCTGATGTTCTTGCCCTTTCATGAGGATCCACTTGAAGCCCAAAGCCAAGTGCAACTCCTGGTACGACTCAGACCTCGTTACCCTTCAAGGCAAGTGCAGGGTGGCTGATAGGAAATTGCGTACTTCCTGTACATCCTCTGACAAACTGGCCTGCTTCCTGCTCCAATGGCAATACTGGCTCTCTGTCCGCACCAAGAAGAGAGCCCTCATCCTCATCTGCGGCATCCAACAACTCGGCCAAACTCTTTAAAATCTGCAAGGAGCTGGCCAATCTTGCTGTAGTCTCTACCTCTCCTGTACCCTCCCAGACTCTCTGCATGGCCCTGGCTTCTCATTTCATCTCTAAAACTGAGGTCATACTGTCCTCTCATTCCTCCTCTCCTCCTGTCCTCTCTACCCCATGCTCTTCCTCTGGCCCTTCTGTGGCCACCTCTCTTCCCTCCTTCTCTGCATTTCCCCTGTTCTCCCCAGACAAGGTTTCCAGACAAGTCTGATCTATGTAAACCTGGTCAAAACAGGTTCTCCCCTGTTCCTCTAAAACCATCAAGGCCCACATTGACTCCCTGGCTCCTGCTTTGCCTGACTTCTGCAACCACTCCTTCGCCACTGGACTCTTTCCTTCCCCCCTGAAGCACTCCCTTATGCACCCTCTTCTTAATAAGCACTACCGCCCTATCTCCATCACTCCTTTCCTGGGCGATCTCCTTTAAAAGCTGGCCATCTCCCAGCTTAATCTTCACACTGAATCTGTTGGCTGTCTCCATGACCATCAGTCTGGCTTCAGAGCTGCCAGAAGCATGGAAACTGTTTTCCTGAACATCCGTGAAGACCTGTTCTCTAACCTTGATTCAAATACCCCAGTGTCTTCATCTTACTCGATCTCTCTTCTGCCTTTGACACGGTCAACCATGCCATCCTGCTCAACCGTCTCCATGATAACCTGGTTATCACCGATCAGGCCCTGGCTTGGCTGACCTCCTTCCTCTCTGATTGACCCTCCCAGGTCCAACTTGGGTCCTTCCTCTCCTCTATCTCTACCTGTGGTGTTCCTGTGGTGTTCCCCATGGGGTCTAACCTCTCTCCCTGGCTGTTCAACCATTATCTTGCACTTCTTGCCCACCGCATTGCTGTTCTCTACCCCAACTTTCAGTGCTATGCGGATGACACTCAGATCATTTTCAGGCTCCCTTCCGCCACCTCTTCTCCTTCTCTCATCTCTGACTGTCTACTATCCAGGAGTGTTGTACCAATGATCTCTGCCTTAATGCCAGCAAGACTGAGATTCTCCTCATCGGCACACCTGCTCCCTCCTTTCCTGTCGCTCTTTGGCCGGCCTCTCTTGGCCCTCTTCCTGCTCCCACCTCTTAGGCTAAACACCTCTGGGTCATCTTCGACTCCACACTCTCCTTCTCTCCTCACATCTCTGACGTCTCTAAGAAGTCACACTACCAGATGCACCTCATCAGAGATATTCTTCCTTTCCTCTCCTTCCCTCAGAAGCTCACTGTCTCCAGAGCTCTGGTCTTCTCTAGGCTGAACTACTGCGACAGCCTCTTTCTAAATATGCCTGCTTCTACTCTCCGCCCTCTGCAACTAATCCAGAACAGGATTGCAAGACTTTCCTTGGCCTCAAGCTCAGGGATCGTATCTCTCCAGGACTGAAATCTCTGCACTGGCTCCCAGTGGCTGTGAGGATTAAGTTGAAAACCCTCTTCATTGTCCACAAGGCCTTCTGGGGCCTGGAGCATCTATACCTTCAACTCTCTCTTCCTAAATATCTTTCTTCTCGAGCTCTTCGTTCATCCGCCTCCAACTCTCTCAGGGTCAGTCGCTTCTCCAAGCAACGAGTTGGTGGTAGATCTCTTTCCTCGGCTGGAGCCTCCCTGAAACCTGGAACTGCACTGCTCACCTGGCTACCCTCTGATCTCGGGCCCAGGTAACCTCCCCTGCCAGTTGCACACCTGCACTGCCTCCCAGGCAACACCTGCACTTGGGGGCTGTTTCTGTATCCCTACAGTCCCCTACCAGCTCTTGACACTTGATTTCTGCACTTACCCCTGCACTTGCCACAAGCTGCCCACACTTTTACCTATTGTTTGTATTTATTTTGTTCATTTAACTGTTTATCATATGTATTGCACTGCCCCTTCCACCCTTTCCCCTGCACTTTTCTCTTTGCCCCCTCCTACGCACTTGCGCGATCTCAATGTCACCTGGCTTAGTAAGATCGTTGTCTTTGTGCCCCCTGTGTTCCCCCTCCCTTGCCTCATTGCGCCTTGAAACACTTTTATATAGGCACTTTATAAATGCCATATCATATCAATAGGGCACCTTCCTTCCCTTTATGCATTGTTGCCGTAAATGTTATGGTGAAGAGAGAAGGGTGAAGAAAAGCAACAAAGTTATTGAAAAATTAAAGCATAGACAAACATAGAAAAATAGAATTCCTCTGATGCAAAAATATAGTAACCCGATGTTTCAACCACATTAAATAAGGCTTTCTTTCAAGGAAAGCTGCATGACTCACCCAGCGCTCTATGTTCGAATTTGAGTATTTGTCTGTAGGTGTTAAATTCTGAAAGTAAAATGCTACCATGCAGTGCTGCTCTATATTACAATGCCTGTGAGATAAAATTACTCCCATCGTGAAATGGAAGCAGATGCACCAAAAAATATGGGCCAATTGGATGAAGCAATACCAGATGAGAGGGCAATGTTGTCTTCAACATTTTGAACACTTTTACAGCCTCCAGAATCAAAATCAACGTAACCAATGCTTTCAAAAGCCAAGTAATCAGAGTACCCAACTTAGAGAAGTCTTGATCAATTTCGCCACATACAACTTTCTCTTCTTGATGTTAGCAAACAGCAAATTCTCTCATAACTTGTTAAATACGTAGTCATTATGCTGATGTTGATGCGTATCTTCTGAGAAAAGTGTGTTGACATCTATGTAGACGAGAAGGAAGATGTTTGAGAATACTCTTAACACATCCTTGATGAACAATTGAAAAAATGAAGGAGCAGTACATAAGCCAAAATGTGAATCCTTCTATTCACAAAGTCCAAACCTGGTGCAAAAAACCTGTTCTCCACTTGTCGCCTTCTTGGATCCAACTTAGTAAAAAGGGTGAGTTCTCTAATAATCTCCATCATAACTGAGATCAGGAGAAATATATATCTACTTTTAATCAAAATTGTATTGATTTATATATAATCTATGCAATTACTCAGCACATTATCTGATGGCACAAAATATAGGGGGTGTAGTAGGCGATTGACAATGCCATAAACAATGCAATAGAATTCAACAGACAACATGCCATACACTATGAGGAAGAGACAACTCATGTTGAAGTCCTGCAGCTTTCCAGCTATGCATAACAATGTGGCACTATCTAAATCTTGAGCTGCTCAGATGGATTTTAAGGCCTTTCAGACTCTCAGGCTTAAGTTCCTATTGTCAACAATCTCTGTGGAAGTAGCTCATTCCCTCAAGTGTCCTAAGGTTATATGCCCACTGCAGAGTTTATCAACAGCCAAGAGCATATACCCCTGAGGAAATAAGGTATGCCGACCAAACAAGAATATTCAACAACCTCTTTGGAAAATACATGGCCACTCAAAGAAATACATAAGATATTATTTGTGTGGAGGGTCTCTGTAAATGTCCTGATTTGTATCCTCCTGGACCAACCTGAAAGGCATCCCTAAAGACCTTCACTGAAAGCTGCAGGACCCTTTGAACTTCGACTTGTATTGCTTTCAAAGTAATTTCTTGCTACCGGATTTGCTTAACAGATCCTCTGGACAACATACAATGCAGCCTCTCTTATAGTTCTACCTCAACAGGTTGAGAGACTTCAGATTCATTCTTGTACATTTTTGTGTTTTCTGTAAATCTTTTTTGTCTATTGTTCAATCTTGCGTCTTAGATTATTTGAGTTGTTCCTCAAACTCTTTCTCTTGATACCTTGCAAAGGCTATATATCTACTAAAAAGGTATACTAATTTCCATATATACCCAAACTGACGTTTACTCGACTTGCTACAGAGATGTCCACAGTCTCCATAGAAGCTCAATAAATCTACTTTAGTCCTAATAGCATTTTCTATGAGTTTCTGTCTACTCTCTGTGTTCTTTTCAACGTTACCTTCTATAGACTCTGCACAGTCTAAAGCTGAATAGAAGTTTGCTGCTATTTAAATTGGTTACATGCGGCCCCTTCTTTAATTTTGCTTATGCACTGACTACCGGGGATGCTGATTCTCCCTGTGTAGATAGTGTCTCAGAGCTTGTATTGTCTCTCACTTTTGCCAGCTTGGAGAAAGTGTTAATGTGTTTGCAGCTGCATGGAGAGTTGATGAGCCTGAACGCCGCACAGGAATCTGGGTCTATTGATAACAAATACATGATGACTTCAGGGACACCGCAGGGTGTATGAGACTTAACTCCTAGATTTGTATTTCACAGGATGGTCTCTAGGGAAGGTCAGGCCCGTTAACACTTCTGTTTTACCTAGGATGAAGACAGCATGCATCCCTCCTAGGAGGATGTGCAGTTAAAAGGTGGCAGCATCAATTTAGAATGTGATCAAGTGATCTTTCAAAGTGCAAATCACTTTCTATGGATTGTCTCCATATTGTATAGTGTGGCCATGCTGTAAAAGATCTTTAAGGACAATGTTTACTTCCAATAAACTATTTCCACCCTGACATCTGCCGAACAACTTGTTTTACTCACTTTACCTGAATAGACATCCTGACACCCCCTCAGTGTTTTGCCCTTTAATATCAACTCTGGTAGAGGTTTTACAAAATGTCCCCAACAAGACATCTTGTTCACACTTTGATTTTTCCCTTAGGTATCCCTGTGGTGTATAGTCCTAGGTATCACAATCCAAATTGTGCCCTCTCCTCCGTGTTCTGGTCCTTACCATGGCAGGACCTCACCAGTTGGAGACTCCCAACTTTTCCCAGGGCAGAATCACCCCCGCTTCAATTCCATCCCAAAAACCTTGCTTTTCAGAACAAGCAAAAATCGAAGATACTGGGAAATGAGCAGAGGGGACAATCAGAATATCAAACAAGCCTTCTGTCAAGGAACCACTAAATCCATTCACCATAAACAGCAACAGTTAATTCAACGGCCCACCTGTAAGTCATCTGACCTCCTTCATTCAGTGATGCATTAGATGCTTTCCTGCATCAGTAGCAGATTAACTGCCCCCTGAAACTACCTTGCGAAAAAGAAGACCATGCCAAAGCAAGAAAGTAACAATCTCCCTCAAGGATGCCCAATTACACCTACACTATGGGCCTCATTACGAGTCTGGCGGTAACCGAGCCGGAAAAACCAGCAGGTTACCGCCAGACTCGTATTACCAATCCGCCTCCATGATTCCTGGAATCACCGGGGCATTACAACCCAGTGACCCGGTTATTCCTGAGGCGGAATTCGGTAAATCCCCATTACCACACAGTCCCATAGGACTCCATGGAAATGGGGAAGTAGAAACACTGGCACCATGCTATAATGGGGCCGGTGTTTCCACGTCCGCCTGCAGGCAGGTGGTGTTAAACCCTCTAGGTCAGACCTGGCAGGAGTGACACCTCCCGCCTGCAGAACTCGAGATCAGCCGGTCCGGAAACAACAGTGGCGGTGGGTTTACCGCCACCGTTATTTCCGGACCGGCTGACTCGTAATGAGGCCCTATGGATCCTACTACGATTTGAAAAACCCTAGAGCGATAAATACCCAAAAGCACCACACTCCTTCACTCAGCATAGATTACACTTGTCATCACCTACCTCTAACATTGACTGCAGCCAAGGCAACAAACCCAATCCTAAAATATACCTGTTCAGCTTCTTGAAAGACACATGCATCTCACTTAATAAACAAGCCATCCTAGGAAAAAACTATTCAGATAAAATTGACTAAACATGGCAGTTTTAAAGCATACCTGGGTAACAGGTGCCTTCCCATCAATGCCCACTCCATGGCTAAACATTCCTCATAACCGGCAAATAACACATATTATGGGCCAAACGGGAGATTGAGGATGGACTGTACCTTGGTTTGGGACACAAATGGAACTTGGTGGTGGAGTTTGAGGTGCTGAATAATTTAGAAAGCGGCCGCAGGCCAATAATGCTCTGTGTTAGGGGGATTGCACAACCCACCATCAGCTGTCCAAGGCCATGCCCGCTGCATGATTAAATGGGCCTCCATGATTCAGGAGGACTTTGCCCCGATATTATATGAGCCAGATTGAAACAATGTGTGATGTAAACAGGCAGCGCGAGGATATATTTCGAGCTTTGACGTAACAGCATCACTCATAAAGCTCATGGTGACAACCCCAGCATCTGGCAATATGAAAGGGCAAAATAAGCAGCAACATGGTATGATGGGGACTGTAGGGAAGCCAAGCATAGTCTAATGGCTTGCCTGAGGGGAGCAGCATGGCTCGATAGGGAACACCTATGTTCCCTGAGGGAGGCCTTTAAGGGATTAGTGGCCACAACAAGAAGCCAGTACACAGTAGAGCAGTGGGCCAGTATGGCGGTTTATTTCAACAATGGTGACCACGCCAACGTCTGGAAATCGATCACCGACACAGATCTCAAGGGTGATACACATTTTTACGAGAGCATTGCCCCGATCAGGTGGTAAGGTCACTTTGAAGCGGTGTACCAGCCGCCAGCTGGTGGGGGAGGCAAGGCATGCTGGGTAGTACAGGTGTAGGTTTGGAGGAAGAGGGTGGGGGCAACCCTATAACTGCTATTAACCATGATCAAGGCTCAGAAAGGGGGAAAAGCACCTGGCCCGAATTGTGACCCAGTGGACCTATACAACAGTTTGTTTGTTTGTTTCTTTCTTTATTTATAGCGTGTGCCAGACTTGAAGGTATCAGGGCGCAAAAACAAGAATACTTTAAGCTTACAAGGTTAAAGGGTTACATAGTCACATAGATACAGGTCAATACAATAATACAGCATGAAGTACATATGCATTTACAATTATGGATCCACAGCTAAAGAACAGGGTCCTGCTTGGTTACTAAGTCAATTACTGGGAGAAGCAGGTAATGCAAAAACTACAGATCATTTTATTCAAGCCACTTGATAATGTTTAATCTAAAGCGTGGGTAGGATTGGTCAGTCCTTAGGGTGGGCGGGAGGAAGTTCCACAGTTGGGCCGCTTTGACGGGGAAGCTATTCCCTCCGGTTGTAGTCATTTTGAAGGGGGAAACTGATAGGCAGTTTGTATAGACTGCTCTGGCGGGTCTGGATGTAATTCTTCTTTTGAACCTCTCTATCAGGTAGCTAGGTGCTGAGTTGTTGAGGCATTTGAATGTTAGGGATGCAGTTTTAAGTTTAATTTTGTCAACAGTAGAGAGCCAGTTAGATTATCTTCTAATCGTTGATATATGTTCTCTTTTGGAAATTCCTAGGGCTGCTATAAGGGCGTTATTTGATTTTTGAATATTTGAATTTTCTTAGTAATGTATTTATTAGATCCCAAATAGAGAATGTTGCAGTAATGCAGTTTGGATAGCAGAAGTGCTCTTGCCAAAGTGGTGCCACTGATTGTGGAGAGGTATGGTTTTGCTGATCTGATCAGCTTACAAGTATAGGCTGTGGATGATGGCATAGCGTTCACTTGTTTAGCCAAGGTAAGGCTGGAATCAAGGTAACATCCTAGTGTTTTGACCTCCTTGGCAACTTTGATTGTGTGGCCATCTACAACAAAGGATGTGTAGTCTTGGCTGAGTGTCTTAATGTTAGGTGTAGTCCCCAGAATGATGAGTTCCGTTTTGTCATCATTGAGGCATAGACTGTGAAGTGCCATCCATGCCTGGATGATGAGGTATATCTTATTCACCAAGGCCGTATTCTGTTTGTAATTCCCAGAAAGTGGGATGAGAATCTGGGTGTCATCTGCATAGTTAGTGTAGGTGACACCTAGAAGGTCAAAATCATCAAACAGGGTCTTGGTAAAGATGTTATACATGGTAGGGGAGACGCAAGATCCCTGGGTAATGCCACATCTAATGGGAGCTGGGCCTGCAGCTGCTGAGGTGGAGAAGACTCTCATAGTTCTCTCACTTAAAAATGATTTGAACCATGCTATGGCTTGGGATGAGAAGTGCACTGCTGATTCTAAGTGGTTACATAGAACTTTG
The DNA here is from genome assembly GCF_040938575.1 of Ambystoma mexicanum. Taxonomy (NCBI): domain Eukaryota; kingdom Metazoa; phylum Chordata; class Amphibia; order Caudata; family Ambystomatidae; genus Ambystoma; species Ambystoma mexicanum. Next base: position 919,815,441 of record NC_090932.1, on the reverse strand, counting down.
TGATCCACCAGGTCAAACGCTGCTGAGAGATCCAGAAGGAGAAGCATGGCAGGTTTTCCTTGCTCTCTAAGCTCATCGACCTGGGCCTCAAAATCAATAATTGCTTTTTTCTGTGCCGTGCTGTGGTCTGAAACCTGATTGCCGGGTGCCTAGGAGTTGGTGCAGCTCCAAGAAATTCTGAATCTGTAAATATGCCACTCTATCTAATATCTTTAGTAGGAATGGCACTGTGGTGATGATAGGCCTGTAATTTAGTGAGATCATTGTGTGGGCCCCAGTGCTAACATCTGTCTTTAATGTCATCCACCACCTAAACAGGGAGCCCATTAGATGGACTTCGTGCCGTGATTGTCCCGAATATTTAAAAAAGGGGATAGGGCAGTTCCTGGCAACTATCGCCCTATCTCCTTATTGGACGCAGCAGGGAAAATCTTTGCAAATACACTGTCGTACCACTTAATTTCATGGGTAGAGGGCACCAATCAGCTTAGCCATCTGCAGGCCAGGTTCCAGGTGGGAATGAGCATGGTCGACCAAAGCTTCAGGCTTTATCTGACAATTCAAAAGCACCTAATGATCTCTAATATTAACCTGTACGGTGTATTTATAGACCTAAAAACAGCATTTGACAGTGTTCCCAGAGATAATCTGTGGGCTACATTGCGTGCCAAAAACATGCCTGAGGAGTTTTTGCAGCGGAAACAACTTCTGTATATGAATAACACTGCAGTGGTTTTGTTGGGATTTGGGGGGAGAAGTGACAGACGCATTTGCTGTAGAGAGAGGGGTTTGCCAGGGATGTATCCTGGCACCTGTCTTGTTCTGCATATACATACATCTAATCATCAAAGCACTCCTTTCTAACAGAACGGACCCACCAAGGATGTTGGGGGATTGATTGCTGGCATTGTTTTTTGCAGACAACACAGTCCTCCTGTCAGCAACTCGAATGAGACTGTGTCTTGCCCTGCCAATCTTTCCAGAGAAATGCAGAGAGTTGGGCCTAGAGATTAATATCTTGAAGACCAAGGCCATGATGTTTATCACCAAGAAATCAGGGCATAAAGCCCTACATGTAGAGGTGGGTGGCTGCAGATTGGAAAAGGTGGAGTGATATGACTACCTGGGAATTTGCTTCTCTATTGGGGGAAACTGGGCTGGCCAACTATTAAAAGCAAACACCATATTGCAAGAAAATAGCCGGGCCTTTCAAAAGTTACCACGCAAAGCATGGGGGTGGGGGCATAAAATTGGCCCTAAAATTGTATCAGGCCCAGGTAAGGGCAGCAGTAATATTTGCAGCTGAAGTTTTGGGTCACATAGATGCTGTGTCTTTGGCCGTCATGGAAAATACATTTCTGAAAAGCACCTTGTTGTTGCCTCAAAGTACGCCCAATGCGATAACTTACATGGAATGCGACTTGCCCCAACTCAGAGAAGAAGTTGAAATCAGACAGTCTACTACTCTCTCCACGTGTGGGGAAGCAAGGAGCTAGGAAATATCGAGAGGCTCTAAAATATGCAATGTCACTCGAGGGCTGGCAAAAGATCTGCTGGTTCACCCATGTATGAAAATGGCTTGCACCTCTGGGTTTGTCTGATTTTTGGGATAACCCAAGCGCCATCGAAAGAGGTGCAAAGGGCAAGGTGAAAGCTACTTTTGCGAGATACAAGCAAAACAAGGCGTCAACTATGTGTTTCGCCTTGGCCAGCGGACCAGAATATCTTAACCTGAAACCAGCCCCAGGCTTTGAAGAATTCTTGGATTAAATAATGACAGCATATGCTCGTCGTTTGTATCTGAGATTCCCACTAGCTTGCCTTCCGGTGCGGGATTATACCAGCCACTGGGGCAGGAACCTAAGGGGTGATTGCCTGCTATGTGAGGGCAGATGCAGAAATTACTCTCCATTTCATGCTAATATGCAAAGGTCTAAAAGACCTTTTAGTTAGGTTAGGTATTTGAAGCCACTTTTCCGGCTTTTCAGTATTTCGACAACTGGACGTGCAGTTATGAGATCATCTGGCAACTTGAAAGCAGTTCACTTTGCAGCAAAGTGCATCCATAGGGCCTGGTTGCGAAGGGCCAAAGCAATGACAAGTGGCGTGTGAAATCTGTTTTGAGGACCATGTTTAATGCACCCGGATTTCGTTGCTGTGTGGCGCCCTAATTAATTAGATATACCACTTTATCCAGGGCACCATGTGGCTGTGTGAAGCTCTCCAGAAACGTGTATGAAACATGAAGTATGTCTTTTACGGTTGGTCCCTGCGATCTAGTGATGGTTTTTAGATATTCTATAGGAATCAATGTTTTAGTTTGTGGTTTGTACTTGTATTAATGGTGATGTGATTTTGATATACTATTGTTTTTTTTAATGAGTACAAATTGTAATGCTTTATGCTTTTATGGCAACCACTGAATAAAGCTGTGTTAAAAAATAATGTATAAACTTGTCCGTTGGGGCAATATGTACCTACAATAATAATGCAAAGCTGGCGCGCCGACAGCTTGTCAGTGGTCTTACACACAGATATTTCCCTGGATTTTAAGAATAAATTCATTAACAGAACTGCCAAGAAAAAAATAAGGAATCAGATTGGCACACAAAGACATTAGCAATGTCAAAATATCACCCTCAGAATGCATCCACACCACAAATTATGTCTGCATTGCCCCAGCCTGTACACATCCACACTGAGATGCCTTCGTATTTCAGACCACCATACTACAACCCCTAATTTCCAGATAACTGTGCAGATATGGGTGAAATCAACTAGATTGAAGGCCATGCCTCACCATACTGTGAGATTTCAATTTCTGGATTTGAAAGGAGAGAATAGCTACAGAATCCCTTCTAGCAAACATGATTGCCCTTCACTTTGAACAACTAGCTAGAAGGCCCACGCACCATGCATCGGCAGAGACTGGATGGAGTTTGCTGTTACAAAAATATCCTTACAGTATTATCTCCACTGTTCTTACCTTGGAGTCCACCTCACCATCAGCATCACCAATTTCAACCAAGTTGAAGTACTACCAAAATCTACCAAGGCTTTGCAACATCAGTCAGGTGCTCGGAAAGAGATTAAAAGCTCACTACCAACAACACATAGAGTTTGTACAACAGAGCCAGAAGGATATGATCAAAATAAACAGGAAAATCAAAAACCTTCAATCTGCAACAAAGCACTGATTCCATTCCAACAGCTGAATAACTACATTGATACACACTTCAATGACAAAATTAGGCAGAGCAATGAAAACCAATTCAATAAAGGGCCAATATCGTCACTTTATCCTCTTATTCCAAACCCTCCTGAATTGATTTATAAATAAGGTCATGTTCCAAGTACCTTCAAAAGAGCTTTCAATACACAAAAAGAAACAATGGCAACCCAATGACCTGGTAAACTACTAACCAATCTTCAAAGCATCCTTCAAAGCACAAATACCCAAAAATTCCATCAATAAGCAAATCCAGGAAAACATGCAAAATGATCCCCTCCTTCATGAGTCACAATTCTTACTGATGAAGGGAGTAAAAACTGCCAAGTTTGGTTGAAGTTTGACCCAGCCATGCTTACCTCTCACACTGAAAACACCCTTAGGTATTCAATGTTCCTCTGAGATCCCACAAGATGTTCTGGAAACCAATAATGGTACACAAAATCATTCAACGGATTTGGGCAGAAGGGGTTCCATTTGTTGAGCCAATTAGCCCTCATTGGTGGTAGCCCTGTATTATGGTTACCACCATCCTGACATGCTGGTGCTACTGGGATATCAAAAGAGGGGTTGGTACCGTAAGTTCGTATTCCCAAGGACTCCCATAGGACTCGATGAGAATGGGAACACTGAAGCAATGGCACCATTAGTAACAGTGCCGGTGCTTCAGTGAAACACATGCCGTTAGGGGCCTGAACTCCCGGCAGATCAGGCCTGCTGGTAGTTCAGAGCCCCTACCGGCTCATTCATGATTAGACCCAAAGAGTGTCCAAGGGAAATTTGGTATCTAATGGAAGGTTCAAGATCCCTAACAAAGCATCAGATCACTTGTACATTTGCCTTGTGAGTTTTCTCAGGCTGTGAGAGATGGAGTCTACAGGGAAATAAAAGCATTTGTGTTTAAGAATAGGTTTACCATTTTTCTGGAGAAGACTGCTGCTCTTTCTTGACAGTTTATTGGAATTTGTTATCTCCATTTGTCCCCATGTGCTTGTTTGTTTTAACCCCCTTTGTTGTAGTTCCTATTTACCATCACTAACCATCATAAAAACCATCAAAAATATTTTCCATGTCCTTACCCATCTTCTTTAACCCTTTCTGTGACCCCCCAAACAGTTTATAAAAGCTAAGCAATTGACAACACTCTCATCAATTGTTGAAAACCAATGGCCATGTAGATCGCCTTTCCGATTTGCTTATCGCTTGATGCGCTTTGCATCCTGAAGTAAACTGCACTGAGAATGGGTGTATGTGGCTGCCTGACATACCACGGAGCAGACATTGGAGGGAAGCGAGTGTTAGTCTGCTGCTGCATACTGGGACCTTCTGTGCTCTCTTTCACCTTTCACCTCAACCTGGCATGGTGCAGTTCGATGCGGTACAGTGCGGTGCAAATATCTCAGAAACTGTGCATCCTAGTACCTGCAAACATGGGTATCAACGTCAGTTTTGTTCCATGTGTCGGGACCAGTCCTTCTACGACCACATTGCTTAGCTTACCCTAAATGGATAATTTTTGGGGTTTTTCGGTTTTACTTGTCACCATAACGTACCTTTAATAAAGTTTTTTCACTGAATTTGATAGGTTTTTATTAGTGCAACTTCACCATAATGTCCCTTTATCAACGTTTTTTCCCTGAATTTCATAGGTTTTTATTGGTGCAACTTAACCATAGCGTCACTTTAACAAAGTTTTTTCACTGAATTTCATAGGTTTTTATTAGTGCAACTTAACCGTAACATACAGACCAATGTACAGACCACCAGGCCCACTAGGCAACTTCAAGGAAGACCTATCTAGCCTCCTCCCTAACAGCATCAAAGACTCCACTCAGCTCCTTCTACTAGGTGACTTTAACCTTGGCTCTAATGACACTGAAGACAAACAAGCCCAACCTATCCAATCCATTCTAGACAATCACGGCAATTACCCAAAATGTCCTAGCTCCTACACACACAAAAGGACGCACATTAGACTGGATAGCCAACCACAACTGCAACATTACCATCTCTAGTATCCTACCTCAAATATGGACGGACCATTATCTTATATGCTTCACAGCCAACATTGAGCCCCCCGAACCTAACAAGAATAAAATAGCACCCCCCCTGCCTACAAGAAGCAAAAAAGAAATCACAGCTGAAAAACTCCTTTCACTTCTCCTACCTACTCTCACAGCTTGCTCCAATGAATCCAACCCTAGTGACCTAGTTGAGTCATTTAACAACTCCATGACCAAAGCTCTAGACTTGATCGCCCCTATCAAACTCCATAAAAGTAAACGTGAAACTCACCTTAACTCCTGGTTCACCCCCCATCTCAAAGAAATGCGCATCCAAAAACGCAAACTCCAAGCTATTTGGAGGCATACTCCTTCTATTGACAATAAAACCACACTTTCCAACTTCGCCAAAAAATACAAAAAGGAAATAATTCAAACTAAAAAAGATTCTTTCAATGATAGAATCAGTAAAGCGAACTCAAATTCTAAAGAGCTCTTCACCATTCTCCGTGAATTGGAAAATCCCATTGCCCCTACAGACAATGTCCCTAAGGACAAATCTTGGTGCACCAGCATCCAAAATGCCCTAGCAAATAAAATCGCCACCCTTCAATCTAAAATTGCTAAGAAAAAAGCCTCCCTGACACCTAGTGGAACTCACACCACCCCTCTGAAGGAGATATCCAGCACATCCACCCAAAATAACTGCAAATCCTTCAAGTTTACCAATATTTCCATATTGGAAACTGAAAAGGTCATTTTATCCCTCAAACCATCGAACTGCCAAGGTGACAGCTGCCCTGCGCAAATCATCAAGGATGCAGCCAGAGATCTAGCACCCTTCATCTCGAAACTCATCAATGCCTCCTTTAACACGAGTACTGTACTCATTAACCTTAAAGAATCCTGGGTTCTGCCCCTACTCAAAAAACAGGCACTCGACCCAGCAATCCCCACTAACTACAGGCCTATTACTTCGGTCCCATTTCTCCTTAAAATTATCGATAGAGTAGCCTACCTCCAAATCCAAAATTATTTGGAGACTCACCAACTATTAGGTTCACGGCAATCGGGCTTCAGACCACTGCACGGTACTGAAACGGCCCTCATTGACCTCAAAACACAAATCGACGAGTTGAAGGATAATGGCACCACAGCTATGCTCCTCCTCCTTGACCTATCAGCGGCCTTTGACCTGGTGGATCATACAGTATTATGGAACCACCTAGCGTCCGCTGCTCATTTCTCAAGCAAAGCTATAGCTTGGGTACAATCCTTCCTAGCTAACCGTACGATGAGATTATTCTCCCCTGTAGCGGCAGCGGACCCAATCCAGATCACTTGTGGTGTCCCACAAGGCTCATGTGTCTCCCCGACAATGTATAACATCTTTACTAAGCCTCTCTTCGACAAACTTGACAAACTAGGGGTAACCTATACCAACTACGCGGACGATATACAGATTCTCATACCTCTATCAGGCAACTTTGTCGAAGACACCGCTCTAGTAAACAAAATTTACCTCCTCATTCAGGCTTGGATGGCCTCCCATGGCCTCTGCCTAAATGATGACAAAACAGAGATATTGATCTTGGGTTCCGACTCCAATCTAAAAAAACTGAGTCCCAACTATCGCAATTTCAATATAGATGGTAACACTATCAAGGTGGCTACTGAGGTAAAAACCCTAGGCTTTTACCTTGATTCCACTTTATCTCTTAAAAAACAAGTTAACACCCTGGCATCATCTACAGCGTACACCTGTAAATTAATCAGGACCTGTAGACCTTACCTTTCTAAAACGAACTGCATCATGCTAGCTAACGCATTAGTAATGTCCAAATTGAACTATTGCAATGCCCTCTATGCAGGTGCCAACAACTCCATTATAAAGAAATTGCAAATCCTCCAAAATAACGCTCTTAGAGCAGCCCTTGACATACCACGCAGGGCACATATTTCTAACATTAGGAAAGACCACCACTGGCTTAAAATCAGCGATAGAGTCCTGCTGAAGACATTATCGCTCACCCACAAAGGGCTCAACAACACAGCACCCCCTTACATCTCGGCCAGACTGACCAGAAAATCATCCAGTCACCACACTAGGGCTTCCAACCACGACCTGCTCGAAACTCCTAGATTCAGATGATCTAAAGCGGGCAGAGCAAGCTTCCCTGTCAGAGCTGCCCAGGCCTGCAACGCATTGCCCATTGCACTGAGAGCTAACATACCCTATTCTAACTTCAGATGCAAGGTAAAAAACTGGCTCTGGTCCAACAACAGCTAATTCTCATGGCTCCCAACGGCCACGATACCCTTGCAACCTAATCTAAGATGATTCTGCTCTCACACCTTTACCTTGTAGTACTTTCTCTCAATACTGTAGCATGTTAGCTTTTCATTCCAACTGCTTGCTTTGACATGTATGTACCGCATTGCTATGTTTTTTATATACTCTGTATGCAACCTAAGCTTAAGTAACCTTGTACCTGCTGCGCCCGGCTACCCCTGGGTTTTGTGCGCATTATCAAATAATAAACATAAACATAAACATCCATTTCAGTGAGTCAAAAACACACTCAATACTCTGTAAGTGGCTTCAAAGAATGACTGGTGCCAGGAATAGACTGTGAACCAATAGACACACTTTTTATTAGCACAACTTCACCATAATGTCCCTTTAACAACGTTTTTTCCCTGAATTTTATAGGTTTTTATTAGTGGAACTTAACCATAACGTCCCTTTAACAAAGTTTTTTCACTGAATTTCATAGGTTTTTATTAGTGCAACTTAACCGTAACATCCATTTAACAAAGTTCTTTCACTCAATATACGCATAGTTGTTTTCAGTTTCTCAGTGAGTCAAAAATACACTCAATACTCTGTAAGTGGCTTCAAAGAATGACCGGTGCCAGGAATAGACTGTGAGCCAATAGACACACTTTTTATTAGCACAACTTCACCATAATGTCCCTTTAACAACGTTTTTTTCCCTGAATTGTATAGGTTTTTATTAGTGCAACTTAAACATAACGTCCCTTTAACAAAGTTTTTTCAGTGAATTTCATTGGTTTTTATTAGTGCAACTTAACCATAACGTCCCTTTAACAAAGATTTTTCACTGAATTTGATAGTTTTTATTAGCGCAACTTCACCATAATGTCCCTTTAACAACGTTTTATCCCTGAATTTCATAGGTTTTTATTAGTGCAACTTAACCATAACGTCCCTTTAACAACGTTTTTTCACTGAATTTCATAGGTTTTTTTTAGTGCAACTTAACCGTAACATCCATTTAACAAAGTTCTTTCACTCAATATACGCATAGTTGTTTTCAGTTTCTCAGTGAATCAAAAACACACTCAATACTCTGTAAGTGGCTTCAAAGAATGACTGGTGCCAGGAATAGACTGTGAACCAATAGACACACTTTTTATTAGCACAACTTCACCATAATGTCCCTTTAACAACGTTTTTTCCCTGAATTGAATAGGTTTTTATTAGTGCAACTTAACCATAATGTCCCATTAAAAAAGTTTTTTCAGTGATTTTCATTGTTTTTTTTTAGTGCAACTCAACCATAACGTCCCTTTAACAAAGAATTTTCACTGAATTTCATAGGTTTATATTAGTGCAACTTAACTGTAACATCCATTTAACAAAGTTCTTTCACTCAATATACGCATAGTTGTTTCCAGTTTCTCACTGTGAACCAATGGACGCACTGTAAATAATTTTCAAAGTGACCCCATATTACACAGTTTGAGCTACTCCAACCCTTTTCCTATGACAAAATGTGAAAATGAAATACAAAATAGAGCCAGACTGCAAACATAGACCAAGAAACTCAGCACAATACCCTGTAGGCTAGTCCAGCCCTTATTGCTACCCTTTCCGCTCACCTCATTCCCATCCATCCCCCCTCCAGTATCAAAAGCAGTTCACAGCTATGCCGTGCACTTCTAAGGAGGCTGGGTGGATGGGAACACCCTAGTTACCAAACACGTTGTGCTCCTCAAAATGATCGTCTGCACCAACACCACTGTTCACATGGCCTCCTCAAACCCTGTATCTCCTGACTTTCCTCTTCAAGACCCAGGCAGGCTACAATTCGTGTGTTGCTGTGTTGCTCATTCGTTCCTAAATTCCATCATGGATAACCTGGACTCATCTATCCATATAGCGAACAATAAGTCTCTCACTCTAACAAATTACATTGTGTAAAGTACAATAATATGCTAATCGACTATTACGTCATGACGGAATGCATCAGCAGTGTTCATGAGATACTGCAATGGTTAAACAGTGCAAGAAATACAGCTACAATAACCAAATCCGCTTTGCGCTTCGTGCATTAAACAGTGCTAGACGAGAGTAAGCTGGGATTTCTATGCATTTTTCTTGCATGGATGATATTCCCACGACCGTTCCAGCAAGACACACCAATCTGGAATATTTACATTTTCACAGCACATAACCTATTTCAAAATGCTATTTCACACTTGCATTGTTTTGTTGTAGTGGCATGTTTTCACGAAATCGAAACCTACCGTCTCTACCTTGGATGGCTGAGAATAAGTTCCCTTTGTTCTTTGGCCTTCAGTACAAGTCAGTAACAGTTCGAAGGACACAACTTGCCAAATAGCCACACAAAATGATAACATTTACTATATTGAGAGTGGGCATTCCAAAAGTTAGCTTACACTACTGTGATCTGTTGTACAGAACGCTTCTTCATTGGCAGAGTGGCACAATGGAATTTCCCCAAATTCTGTAAGTTGACATTTACATAATATTATTATTGGAATTAAAAACAACCAGAATGCTCCATGCATAACAACAAATTAAACAGCATGCAAACTGACCTTGTTCTCAGTTGTTAGCTATAGCATATTGTAACTATTAATCATCTACGTTCCGCAAATACCACCCGTACACAGAGTGCTCATATGTGAACCCATTTGTCCCATGAAACATACCGTTGCATCCTATAGACTCATAAAGTCCCAGTCGGGGACTAAACATTGTCTGTGGGCACTGGGTTCGCTTTTCCATCACTAATGTTCTCAGTTAATTTATAATAACATCTGTCTGCACTACAACCTCAAACGTTCATATCTGTCTCCTTGTTTTCTGCATATACGTCCCCATCCCATTGCAAACTATACCCAGCGCTGCTCATTGCGCCACCTTTCGCCAAATCCGGCACCAGACATGCAGCCGGATCTTGGGATCCAACCAGCATTAGCACCGACACCCCTTAAAAAAAACAATCGTTCAAAAGATAAACAGAAAAATAAACAATGCGCTTTGCACGCCACAGTAGGGAGGGGGGGGTGCAGCTGCACACAGCACATTAACCCGACAAGCGCTATTCTGTCTCCGCCCCCTACCTATTTCACAGGCAACAGGAGCCGAGACAGACCCTCAGTGAGGCTGGTAGCTCCCTTCTCTAACGAAATGTGCTCTGTGCAGTCTTGACAGCTTGTCTATTTTTTCACAGTATTTACCAAAATATCATGGTCCCTTACCAACTGTGTGCTCAAAAAGCAGCTAGCGAGAAATCTAGCTATTTTTTTCTATTGGTGTGGAGAGTTACACATCCTTCCATTGGTTAAAAGATTTGCGTCATTTACACAACTTTCCAAACCAATAGAAAAAAGTGTAACTCTCAAAAACAATGCAAGTACTATAATGTTGAATCACGGTGATGCGTGCCTCAGTTGCGAGTATGAAAGATTCCTAAAAAAGTTGTTAATAGGATGTAGAGTAACTATAGAGTAAGCACAATGTAAATCTGCAAATTGAGTGACAAGAAAGCAAACAGTAGCGGATTACAAAGGTTCGGGAAGCGCTGTCAACGAGCATACATCTAGGCACATGGACTTTAGCCACGCGTTCCTTGCATCAATGTTAGCATGTTGCATGGCTGGCGGTTTCGCTCTTGCAGCTTGGTAGACTTCCGCACAGTAAGTACATTTTACCACAGTTGGTCTATGTTAGTAATTCTACTTCCATTCATTCTCCTGGCCATATTTGCATATAGCATTTTGTATACGGTCATGCACACGATGCGTTTGGTAAGTTCCAGTAATATATCACATTTCTTTCATGCTACAGTGATATGGTCACTTGCCCTTCGGCAATCACCCATCATGCACATGACCAATTATGCAAAGTAGGCAATGACGTAATTTAGCTACTTCTAGCTACTTTTCGGACAGCCATTAGGTACTTTCCTTACTAATCAGTTTGCTACACTGGCTCTCTGTGACTGCACTGTGCACAGAGTACTTGCACAGACCACATTACATCACTAAGGCGAGCATCCAGGTACGCCGAGAATTAAACACCCTGTGATTCACCAAAAAGCAGAATCCATTTCGAAAAAACAATTATCACCGAGCCACCACCTTTCGGGGCTTGCTCAAACTTGCCTTTCTAAAATGAATTGTGGTATTTGTGTTTGCAGATCTAACAACATTTTCACAGAGACCTTGCTCGCTTGAACAGTACAGAAACCATAGCAACAAAAACCTACTATGATTTGTGTCTTTTTGAAGCAATTAAACAAAGTCACCATTTTCAAAATATAATTTTTAACATTTCCTTTCATGGAAGTTCAACTGGCACCTCTGCTCCTTCTAAACTCTGCCTCGTCTGAACTCTGCGCCACCTCCTCCAAACTGCACCCCCGCACCGGCCTTGTGGAATCCCACTCCACATTTCTTCCATTTCCACCACTTCCTCCACCTACTTCACAGCACTCACCTTTTACGCAACTCGTGCTCTGAAATACTCCCACATGTTCTCATGCGTGTGTTCAATGTCTGTGGTTTGTGTTTATAATTATGTTTCATCCAATTATCAGTTATACAATAACTTGCTGGCTGCACTACAACTTTTATGCTTTTATTAGTTGTTTTATTTATTTATTTATTAATTATTTACTTTTATTGTTTTGCATAGCACTTTCCACTTCTCCCCACCCCCAATGCACTTTCTCCCTTTTTCCCCTCCCATGCACTTCCATGTCTCAATGTCACTGGGCCTAGTAAGATCGTTGTTTAGTTCTCCCCTATTCCCCTCCCTTCCCTCGTCGCACTCTAAAACACGTCAGTTACGAGGGCAATACAAATAAAATATCAATATCAATTGTGATATTTCAGTACAAAACGGCGACTAAAATGTACTTTTATTGTCTTATCTCGACATATATCTTCTACCGTACTGCATGTGCCACAGTTTCCAGCTTCCATCCAACGTATTGTTTAAACAGCATTGGAAAATAACTATCCACAGAATTTTCGCCATCACTGTCATATGGGACAACCAACATGGGCCTATCTGTCCTTTTGCAGTACCAGTAACAAGAGGCAACCTATCAGCCTTCCAAATGTAGCAACGTGCAGAAGCAAAAACATTCTGCTTCAAATTGCAAAAAAAGAACTTCTCCCACAAAAACCACCATGTGCGTCATTCCAATCCTTGACTGCTGCAACATGAAGGCACATAAGAAATGTCGTTCTTCGTAATCAGCATATCATGCAGACATTGGAAACCAAAATAGAATCATGCGATGTTCCTTAGCTGTAACTTCCATGGGAAAAAAAATATTGTTGATTTTGTGGACTTAACAATGTCTTGGAAACATTCTTTGTTAAATTAAAGCACTTGTGACATTGAAAACTGTTACTGTTTCCTTACAAAATTCTATATGTCAATACCATTTTTAGCAAGAAAGAAAATGTACCCTGTGTTTGACGATATCTGTGTTTATATTCCTGGTTCTGTGTTAAGTAACATTTTGGCGTAAAATGATAATGAGGCACGTTTGCATACGAGGCCCACAAACGTAATAAAACCCAGTAGAGCAGATCCTTGGGACTAAGTATATCATCTCTATTATTACCGTAAGGGAATTTGAATTCAGAGCAACACATCAACTGTTAACATTAGCACAACATCACCACATCCAATACGTTGTTTTCACATGCATGAACGTGAGTAAAAGTAAGCTAAAATGCATAGAAAACCTTTTATAATTGATCGAAGTATGCTTAACAGGAGATGCCCGAACGATCAGAACAATAAAAACTTTGAACGCATTTCCCCTTTCATTTCATACAAAATGTTCCACCATGGTGTACTTCACAATCATATAACAACAACACAGAAATCATGTGCAACCCTTCAAAATAAGCTCAGAAAACGAATCATAAACACTGTAACGCTCCTCGAAAGGACTTATTAGTTCATATTAATTTTAACCAGAATAAATCCACTAACAAAATTAAGCAGTAAACTACAAAAAATAGTTCAAAACATGCCAATGTCAACAAAGATACCTTGCAAACTTCTCTACAGATGACTGTATTCCCACAATCAACACACAACCATATTTCAATGAAAATGCATGCACACAAGAGCATAAAAAACCCAATTGCCATACATAGCAGTGGTCGAGGTTATTACATTTACAGACAACACCATAATGTCACAAGAAAACCCCCATTCAAAAAAATGTGCCCACCAAACTTACTTTCAACTCTCCAATGCCCCAAAGCAATCTGTCCACTCTACAAATGCCCTTGCACCTCAATGTGTAATACACGAAAAAAGAACCAGTTCCACTTCAATGGTATTGTCTCACTGGGCCTCATTAGGACCCTGGCGGTGACGATATGAACAGTGCCAGTAAGGCACCGGCACCGTTGATACCGTCCCGCCACATTACAAGTTCTGCTTGCAGGTTCCTGACAGCCCACCAGGTCTTTCCTGGCGGGCTGTGCGGCACCCGCAAGCATAACTCGTAATTGCGCCGGCACCGTTATGCATCCATGCTCCCCACCCCCATTCTACTCTATGGGGCAGAATGGGGATTGGGAGTCCGGCAATACCGCCACCCGCGAATGGGCAATTACCGGCCCATTCATCTGATAATGGACCGGTTATTGTCCAATCGCGGGAGGCGTTGCCGGTAGCGTGCATGGCAGTAGCCGTACCTGCCATACAGACACGGCTACCGCCATGCTCATAATGAGGCCCACTGTGCTCCAAAAAGTGCACACTGCCTATACAGTGTGTATAATCACTATTCACATATGATTGCAATACTTCTTTCCAATAGCCAAATTCCATTGCTGTACACATATTATTACAATGCTTAAAGCCAGTGGCCAAAATCTTGGGTGCATGACAGTATGATGCTGTGGTGGTTGTGGCCAGTCCCTAGAATCTTGGGTGCATGGCCTACGGCCTCTGGCCATGCACCCAGGATTCTAGGGACTGGTGACAGACACCACAGCATAATACGGCCATGCACCCAAGAATCTAACCAGTAGCCACAACCCACACACGTAACCCAGGTATCTGCATACATCATTGCTGGTATGGCCATATGACACTGCAGTAGTTGTGCTACTGCTTAGCTTGTTCTGTGCAGAGCCTATCTGTAACCTATGCAAACATCCTCATATCAGCTACATTCCACTCACCTACCCTAAGAAAGCATCCCTGCATTCACCAGACAATCTGCCCAGTAGTCCTGTCTGCGGACTACCGCTGTGTCCGTGAACTGCTAAGCCCCACACAGTCTTCTTCCACCTAAACAAATACATCATAATAAACATCTTTCACTCCCCCATCCTTCCCACCCCTCCTTCAAACACCAAATACCCCAAAACATGTTTCCCAGCCCTGTCCCCCACCGCGCTACCTGCGGATATCTGCGAATACAACATGGCAGCGTTTTGGGAAAATTTCATGCTTTCCTCCAACCAGTCAGCGGGCACCTCGGTGCAATTGTGTCAACTGGATAAAAAATATGGGCATTTTCGAGTGTTCCAGTATAGTGCTTTTAGCATAAATTGTTCTGAGGCTGTTGTATGGATTTGAGACGGCTGACCTTCTATGGCGTGGTCTGAGTGGGAAGCACTATTACAGAGAAGTGTTTTTGCACTCCATCAGGGGGTTCCTATTGCAGGAATTCGTCAGGAGGTAGGAATGATATCCCTTCAGGAATGTTGTAATTGGAGGATACTGCAGCTACATAATAAAATCCTTTCTCTTCCCCTGGATAGTTTATTTGTTAAACTTCAGCAGGTTTCTTTGTGTAAAGTTCTGGCCCAAAAAAGGCTTTTTGTGTTTCCTTGTTGGTAAGTGTTGGATCCTCTGAGGAGGAATTATGTCTTGAGCCAGGTGGCAAAAAAAGCAAGTTCTAGAATCGGATTGGGTCCAGACTAGGGAGTTACTATCAATTTATTATATTTTTGATCAAAATAGATGGCATGTTAAGTCTTTTAATGTAATTTTACAATATTTAAGTAAGCATTCTTCTCGAGTTTTTAGAAATTATATTTTAACACTAAAGTTGAATTTTTACCCAGACAGGGATATTATTGTTGCAAGAAATAGCATAGTGAAACACATGGAATGTATTTTCTAATGGATAATCGCAGACAGATTTTGAGTAGATTTGTTTGCAGTGATGCCTCACTGTTCCGGGATGATTTTTGGCAAAGAATTTTAAATTGTTCTGAGATGTCACGATGTATTGCTGCTATTGATTACTTCAAGAAGCAATATGATCTTTTTAATTGTTAATGTACTCGAATTTATTTTCTTTGCTTACTATGTAATGCAGTTGTGACAGGTTTGTATAAAATAGGACATATTGGGTTCCTATTCCCATTTGGGCCTTGTGTGAACTCTTCTGTTTGTTTTCCTTGGCCTCACTTTAACACCAAAAAAAGAAATTCCTTTTTTTAAAACTTCCATTTTGTATAACCACTTGTGTTTTAAACCTAAAAATCCTTCTAATTTTGCATGAATCATAATGCCTATCCTGTTTTAGTTACCTTCCCTTGTGCGTTCAAGACCGCTAAGTAAATCCACGTGCTGGCCCTAGGCAGTCAGTTCTCTTTGTTGTTATTATGTGCTAATCTTTTCTAGTAGAGATTTGGAGGATGAAGAGGAGGTTTAATGTTTAGGGGACAAGGGTGTTTATTGCCAGGTGGAAGTCTTGGAGGAGAATGATGTGACGTTCATATCTTTTGTGTCCGGTGTTCTCTGAGGTTGGAGAGACAATGTGGAATTCTCATGAAGAGATTTGAGGGTTGCCACTGCCACAGGAGGAGATAGCGGGCTGAGGAGACAGTGAACATAGGTATATGCATGCTGAATCTGTACATTATGTAATATGTAATATGCAAAGCCAAGAACAAAGTGTGTATTTCATTTAAATGCTGTGTGCTATTAATAATCTTTTTTTTCTCCAAGGAAGGCCATGTGTGTTCTGAAAACTATGAGAAGAAATGTTTCTGTACAAATCAAACTCGATCTGTAAAAGCTCTTTTGCTATAGATAGATCTTTTTACTTGCTTGACAGTTTAACTTTGAAATTAATGATTGACTCTGTGTTGGCGAACTGGGTCAAACTGAATCTGTAATCAACGGTTAACAACAGGTAAATAGCAGGCCCGATATTAAAAACCTTCCACAGTGTAAATGCTTCTTAAAAGCTAACCCTACAGAAAGTGATATCCCTTTATCAAAGGTCACGTGGGAAGCAGGAAATAGAGAATGGCTTGAGATAAATTACTCTGAATCCTTGTGTTTTGTCATAAAGTTTAAAATTAATTTAAGTTGGCTTATATGCAGACCACTGTAATACTACATCTAATATAATATATTAGTTAGGCGCATTATTGTGACCTTATGACATATCCATACAAATGACTATTACTGACATTAAGGCAGGTTTTGCTACTAAAATATTAAAATCAGAACTTTGCAACTGTACATTCTAGAAAGATGGGACTACTTGGGAGATGCATCGTACACAGTGATTTGATTTTATAAACTTTGAGATACACAAAACCAACATTTATGAAAATTGTGTAATTATTCTGCCTAAAGTGTGTAATTCAGTAAGCTTAGATGCTAGAGTGAGTGCTTATTTGGAAATTAAACCACAAATTAAGATGGACTTATGAGATGTGGCATGTTCCCTAGGGTCTAGTGATCAATCAAATATACTGACTAATAGGAATCGGATGCACTCATCTTCTTCTTATGGGTGGACTTTGCTGAACATTTGAGATCAAACTCATTGGAAGAAGGGAGAGTCTTTGGTAAAATGGAGAAGCAAGAGAAGCTGATTTTATTACATCTGGATGTAGCACATGGGGAAATCTGTTTTAAAAGGTATCCGGACTGGTCTGAATGCAGACATCTCTTCCAAAGCATGACCAGATTACCTGTGAGGGATTATGGAGAAGGTTCAGGGACGGAAGTATGAGCTTAAGCTGACAGCACTGCCTAATGCTAGCTAGTGTCCCTACATGCCCTGGGCTTTTGAAAAACAGGCACAAAGTGAGTACTTAAGCCCCATGAATATGTATAGGTTATTTTTAATAATTTATTAATTATCAGAAAACCATTTGAAAGTATTTAAGAGCCCTATTTAAACATGACCACCCAAAGAGAATATAGTGCAAGTTGTATGTGCTTGTGATTTATAATTAACGCAAAATCCTTACGTAGCATTGTTGTGTTAGGGCTTGCTCTTGCCATTTGGTACCTTTGGCAGCTTTAGATATCTCACATTGAATGTGGCATAAGCAAATCCTAAGATGTGTGTCTATCATACACAATACTTAAAACCTACTCTTTAATGGTTTCAGGTACTGTACTTACCTGAGACTTGGCAGCGGTTCTTTGTTTGAAGACATAAGGCTGTTCTTCTCTGGAAGCCACAGGGAACAGTGCAGGTAGGCAAACAGAGAGACCTGACCCAAGTAAAAAGTCAAGTGTGAGAGAAAAAGCATTGAGTTGGCCGGTGTTAAACATTGTCGGAAGATTTGTAGCAGTCGCTTGCGCTCAGTGTTCCTTGTAAAGAGCAAAGCAGGAAGACTTCCAGGGAGAGTGTGGCAAGCGGCGAGCAGGCAGAAAGACTGAATAGCAGAGCAAGTGGATTCACATAGGATACAATTGAATGGCAGGCGAGGAACAAGAGCATACGTGAGAAAAGGGATAAGAACCCAGCAGGAAGAAGAAAGGAAAAAAGATCTGAAGGAAAAAATAGGAATACAGCGTAATGCAGCAAGAAAGTTGCAACGCCATGACTAGCGTCCTTTGTCTTCCTATGTTTGAGGAAAGAAGCTCTTCTCCTTGCAGATAAGCAGTGTGCATGATGTATGGAGCAGCCATCTTGGGGGTGGCAGAATGCTACCATACGAATATTCAAGGTGTTAGCACAAGTCTCCTCCAACATCCCAGGCGGTCAAGGTCGGGTACAAAACCTGACATCATGCCCCCAGCCAAATCTAGTGCCACCGAGTTTGCAGGGGTGCATATGATGGAAATGATAAACTAAGGCAGGAGCATTAACAACGTGAGCTGGTTCCCATGTGCTTTCTGATGGTAAGTAATCTTTCCAATCAATAAGGTATTGCAAAGTACCTCCTACCAATACCTTGGGGAGTCGCATATTTGTGCAAATTCATACTCTTGATATTGATTGTGAAGCACAGGTGAAGGAACAGAAGATTGAGGATCGATTTCATACCGGAGTGAACCGGTTAAAGCAAGGAGGAATAGAAAACTGGGTGAATGCGGCTCCAAGTGGGAGGTACGCAGAGCTTGAAGGCAACTGGATTAATCACTTTGTCAATCCTGAATGGACTGTAGAATCTGGGTGCAAACTTGACTTTGTTAGGGTGGGTTGAGAGATGTTTACTGGATATCCATACGCGATCTACATGTTGGTATGGAGGAGGATCTTGATGCTGGGCTGCATATTTATTACCATCAGATCTGACTTTAGAAAGAGTATGGAGAGCTCCTTGTTGAACCGTTCGAAGTTCTTGAATAGATTCCTCTGCAGCTGGTACTGAAGTACTATGAGAAGGCAAAGATGGAATCCACGTACGGTGAAATCCGTAATTACAAAACAATTGAGACATACCAATTGAAGAGTGTAATGAGTTATTGTACGAAATGTCTTCTGATAGTATTAGGTGAACCAAATCGTCCAGAGTAGCAGATATGAAGCATCTCAAATATTACTCTAGAGTTTGATTTGTATGTTCTGCTAATCCGTTAGACTGTGGGTGATAACTAGAAGACATACACCTTTGTATTCCTATGTTTTTGCATAGTGCTGACCAAAACTTAATATGTATATTGTGTACAGCAATCAGATATTATGGCACTGGGGAGACCATGTAATCAAAATATTTGTTTAAAGAAAATATGACTCATTTCTGTAGCAGAAGGAATCTTTGCACATAAGGTGAAATGGGTCATCCTTTAGGAAGTATCCAGAGTTACCATAATCACAGTAAACTCGCTGCATATAGATAGATCCACTATGAAATCTGTTGCTATCTTTTCCCAGGAATGGGAGGACAATGAAGGTTAAAACAATTTGGTGGGAGGTTTTCTTCTTGGTGTTTTGACTTGAGCACAAACTATACATGAATAGCAATACTCAAGTACTTTTTGGTGGAATTGTGGCCACTAGAAATGTCTTTGTGCAAGATGAAGGATAGATTGGGTACAGCATTGACCTGCTATCTTTGAACTGTGACACATGTTATGTTATGTTATGTTATGTTATGTTATTTTGCATTTATATAGCGCCTTATATACCATTGATATGGTCTGAAAGCGCTGGTAGGTTGAACGCCCTTGGGAACCGAAGTTCAGATCAGTAGAGAGAGTGGAGAGAGTCAAAAGGTGCATGTGAGCACCGGGTATGTGTGCAGATCATGCTAAATCCATGTAGTAGCTGCTTCTTAGCGGTAGGTGTGGTGGTTGAGAGGTCAGGAGAATGTGTTTGTTCAGGCAGGTTTTATCCTGAATGGCTGCGGCTGCGTTAGGCCTGAGGAGAACGCCTGGCTGGGGGGTGTGAGACCAGCAGTGTCAACCTAGAATGATGTGGAGTGAGCAGCGGATGTTGGTATGAGAACAGTTATACCGAATTGTGTCATAGTATCTCTGTGTTCTAGTTGAGTGGTGATGTAAAGGAGAGAGTAAGCATGGTGGTGTGATATGATGAGTTATATGCTCTTTCAAACGTTCTTTGCATTCTAAACCATACTTTAAACGTCACGCAATTTTATGCGTTCCAGTCCGTACCGTGGACACCTATCCATTCTATGCACCCCAGTCTGGTCCAATACACTCTGGTCCGCCCTGCGCGGTCTAGTCTGCTCCGTGCATGCGCTCTTGTCCGCCACACGACTGTCGACTTGTCCGCACCACGCATGCCCTCTTGTCTGCCTCACGCATGCATTCTTGGCTGCCCCAGGTATGCACTCTTGGCTGCCCCAGGCATGCACTCCTGACTGCTTCATGCTCTACACATTCAGTAGCTCAATGTACTCATCCATTCTATGCACTCATCAGTACTGGATGCGTCAGTGCTCGTTCGTTCTACGTACTCGTCGGCTCTACGCAACGCGTCAGTTCACTCTGGTTCACTCGTTCACTCCGGGCACTCGTTCGCTCTAGGTACTCATCCGCTTTATACCCTCACGCGTGCTATGCATTTACCTGTTTTTCGCACTTACACCCTCTATGCACTCACCCCCTCTACGCACTCACCCCCTCTAGCACTCACCCCCTCTATGGACTCACCCCCTCTATGGACTCGTCCCCTCTATGGACTCGCCCCCTCTACGGACTCACCCCCTCTACGGACTCATCCTCTCCATGCATTCATCTGTTCCACGCACTTAACTGTTCCACTCACTCGTCCTCTCTGCACTCATCTGTTTTAATCTCTCGTGAATTTCATGCATCCAGCAGTAATATCTTGTTGTATATATTCATCTCTACACTCACCTGTCCTATAACTTCATTTACTCTGAATATACCTCCACTTCATATATTCATCCGTTCCATACGCCTATCCGCTCCATACACCCCTCGGCTTCATACACTCAGCCTCTCCATACACCGATTTGCTGGCTGCATACACCTAAACTTTCCATCCACCGATCTGCTGGCTGCATACACCTAACCGCTCCATACACCAATCCATTCCATGCACCCATCCGCTCCATCCATCCATCCATCCGCTCCATTCACCCATCTGTTCCATATACCCATCCGCTCCATAAACCCATCCACTCCATAAGCCCATCCGCTCCATACACCCAACTGCTGTATGCACCCATCCGCTCCATGCACCCATCCGTTCCATACACCCATCCGCTCCATACACCCATCCGCTCCATACACTCATCCGCTCCATACACTCATCCGCTCCATGCACTCATCGGCTCCATGCACTCATCGGCTCCATGCACTCATCCGATCCCATGCACTCATCCGCTCCCTACACTCATGCGCTCCATACCCCCATGCGTTCTATACACCCATGCGTTCCATTCCACCGTCCGTTCTAAACACTCATCCGCTCCATACACTCATCTGCTCCACTACACTCATCCGTTCCATACACTCATCCACTCCCTACACTAATCCACTCCCTACACTCATCCACTCCCTACACTCATCCATTCCCTACACTCATCCACTCCCTACACTCATCCGCTCCCTACACTCATCCGCTTCCTACACTCATTCATTCCATACATTCGCCAGGTCTGTATAATCGTCCGCTCAGGTGATAAACACTCTCTCCGCACTTCAGCATTCATCAGTTATCGAGATTCGTTGGTTCTACTTTTTCATCCGCTCCACATTCTCATCTGTTCTACACACTCATCCTGTTTTCGCTCATCCATTCTGCACATTCATCCAGTTTGCCCATTCTTGCGTTCTACTCGCTTCTCTGAAATGTATGCACCATTTTCGTTACGCACTCACCCCTTCTATGCACTCACCCCTCTATGCACACACCCACTCTGCGCACACACCCCCTCTGCGCACACACCCCTTTGCACACACACCCTCTGTGTACACACCCTCTGCGCACACACCCTCTGCGCATACACACCCTCTGCGCACACACACCCTCTGCGCACATACACCCTCTGCGCACACACACCCTCTACGCACACACCCCCTCTACGCACCCACCCCCTCTGCACACACATCCGCTCCAACGCACTCATCCGCTCCAACGCACTCATCCGCTCCACAAACTCATCTGATCCATGGACACATCCCCTCTTCGCACTCATCCGCTTTAAGCACTCGTGCTTTTCACGCATCTAACAGCGAATATCCTATTCTATATATTCAATCTCACACACTCGTCTGTTCTATACCTTCATCAGCTCTGTGCACTCATCCTCTCCATGCACCCATGTGCTCCATGCCACCATGCGCTCCATACACCCCTCCGCTCCATACACCCCTCTGCTCCATACACCCCTCCACTCCATACACTCTTCCGCTCCACACACTCTTTCACTCCATACACTCATCCGCTCCATACTCTCCTCCGCACCATACTCTCCTCCGCTCTATACACACATCTGCTCTATACACACATCCGCTCTATACACACTTCCGCTCCATACACTCATCCGCTCCATACATACACCCGCTCCATACACTCATCCGCTCCATACACTCATCCGCTCCATACACTCATCTGCTCCGTACACTCATCCGCTCTGTACACTCATCCGGTCCATACACTCATCCGCTCTGCACTTCCAAGTTCATCCGCTATCCACTCAGTCATGCGCTTTACTTGCCTCTCCTGCGTAAACCTTCAGAATATGACCTGGAGCTGTCACATGCTCTACAAACTCATCCGTTCCACATACTCATCTGTTCTACACACTTATTCGATTTACACTCATTTATTCTTCACACTCATCTATATTACGCACTCATCTGTGTTACGCGCTCGTCCGCTCTACATACCCGTCCGCTCTACACACTCATCCGTTCAACATGTTCATCCATTCTATACACTCATCCGATTTACTTAGTCTTTTGATTTCCACATTCATTCGCTATATAGCTGTCTGTTCTTCCACTCATGCATTCTTCGACATCAATTCTAACTATATCATCCATGCCATTTATTTTGTTTACACCTCATGCAATCTGTCCATTTCCACAGTTTAACTTTCTTTACTGTTTCCGTATGATTTACTCTTATTAACCCCTGTACTGCTTTGATCTACTTTATTCGTTTAATTCAGTTTGTCCTTCTAGTTTAAAGTAGGAGTTATTAGCTGTCAATTTCTCACAGCGGTAGTTTGTTGGATTGATGTAATTGAGTTATTGTTAGACTGCTTTGGGATAGTATGGTGCGGGTTGGTTTTATGGGAAGAGCCAGGTTTTCAGCAGTTTGCGGAAAGACGTTAAATCCTTAGTCAGGCGGATGTGGGGTGGGAGTGAATTCCATAGCGTGGGGGCCAAGGCTGAGAATGATGCTCCGCCTAGCCTGACTGAGTTTGTCTTCGGTATGACTAGGAGGCCGGCTGAACTCGATCTTAGGGTACGTGGGGGGTGGTAGGGTTTTAGTTTGTCTTGTAGATATTCAGGTCCGGTTTTATGCAGTGCTCGATGCGAGATGCATAAGGTTTTGAAAGTCCCCTTCGGGCTACTGGAAGCCAGTGCAGCGTCTTAAGGGCTGGGGAGACGTGGTCTCTTGGGCCAAGCCCAAGTAGTAATTTGGCTGCCGCGTTTTGTGCCTTTTGGAGTTTATTCAGTTGGTACGCATGGATTCTGAGGTATAGTCGGTTTGCATAGTCCAGTCTTGATATAACGATTGATTGGATGGCGGAGAGTCTGTTGGGAAAGGAGAGATATGGAAAGATGCGTCTAAGGGTTTTAAGGTGGTAGTTGCAGGACTTTGAGACGTTGTTGACTTGGCGCGAGACAGTTAGGTCAGAGTCAAGGGTGTACCCAAGATTTTTTACTGATTTGGAGGCGGTCGGTGAGTTGCCCATGGCGGATGGCCATGGTGTTGGGTGCGGAAGAAGTTCAGAGTTGCCACATACCATGATTCCGTTTTGGAGGGGTTTAACAGGAGGTGGCTTTGGGTCATCCAGAGTTCTATGTCAAGGAGGCAGGAGGCCAGGTCAGGTCGGAGATTGAGTTTTGAGTTCATGAGTTTTAGAATTAGCTGAGTGTCGTTGGCGTAGTTGTAGCACAGGATGTAGTGTGAACGGATTATTGGTGGGAGGGTGGTCAGGTAGAGATTGAATAGGAGGGCAGATAGGCATGCTCCTTGTGGGACTCCCGTGTCGACTGGTCGGGCTTGGGAGGTGTAGGTGGAGAGAGTCGTTATTTGGTACCTATCTTTGAGGAATGAAGCAATCCATTTAAGAGCGGTTCCACGAATTCCTAGCAAGTGGAGGCGGTCTAGGAGGATTGAGTGATTGATCGTGTTGAAGGCGGCAGATAGGTCGAGAAGGATTAGCGCGGCGCATCCCGCGGAGTCTGCTGTCATTTTAAGGTCATCCCAGATCGAGGTTAGGGTGGTTTCATTTCCTTGACGGGCTCTGAAACATGATTATGTGGGGTCTAGGATATTGTTGGCTTCAACAAAGGCATTTAGTTGGGAGTAGGCGGTTCGGTCAATGAGTTTGGCAAGGAACCTGGTGTTTGAGATGGGGCGATAGTTTTTCGGCTCAAGAGGATCGAGCGAGGGTTTTTTTAATTAGAGGTTTGACGTGAACCGTTTTGAATGCGTCGGGAAAGATACCAGAGGAAAGGGAGGCGTTAATGATGGATCTTGCGTGTTCTCCTGCGCAGGTGGATGCGAACATTTCTTTGAGGGTTGTGGCTTGGCAAGGGTCGAGCGGCGATCCAGATGGTTTGCGGGCAGATAGGAGTTTGAGAAATTGCTCTGGTGATATCGGGCTAAAGGATTTGAATGTTGGTTGCGTAGAGGTCGCAGCTGGTGGGCTGGCCAGTACGGGTGGAGAATTGCCTGGTGGATTTAAGAGAGCGAGTTTGGTGGTTAGGGTTTTTGTTCTTTCAAGAGCCTTGGTTTAAAAGTGGAGGGAGAGTGAGTCGCACAGTGATTGTGAGGGGGTCGGGACGGTCGTGGTGCAGGCCGGATTGGTAAATTCGGAGATGATTTTGTGGAGTTCTTTGCTTGGGTTTTTGCAGTTTAGGATTTGTGAGTTGTAGTGGGCTTTTTTTGCTTTCTGGATATCGGCCTTGTACTGATAGAGGTGGTGGGCCAAGGTGGCCCTGTTCTCCTGGGTTTTGTCTTTCTGCCATTTGCGTTCTAGGTATTTATATAGTTGTTTAGTGATCTTCAACTCAGAAGTGAACCATTTGGGGAAGAGGCCACGGCGGGCTGATGGTTTGCACGGGGGTGCGAGCTGCATCAGAGATGCGTTGAGCCATGAATCAAAGGCGTCAGGGTTTAGTTGTTTGATGAGAGTGTTGGTAGGTGGTAGAGACTGGAGGAGTGCTTCGGCTAGGTCCGGGGTGATTATTCGTTTTTTCCAGCATTTGCCTAGATTCAGAGGTTCAGATTTGAGTACGGGAATGAGGTCGGGTGAGCGAAAGGTGAACGAGAGAAAAAAAGTGATCGGACCAGATGATAGGGGTGGGTGGTTTTAAATGAATCAGAGTGTTGGAGGTAAAGATGGCATCAAGAGTGTGTCCTTTATAGTGAGTCGGGCCATTTATGCACGGTTGGAGGTTAATTGCGTCTAAACCATCAACCAGAGAGTGTATCATAGGGTTCGTGGGGATGTCGAGCTATATGTTGAAGTCTCCAAGAAGGGTGAGGTTGGGATGGTTTAGTTGAAGGGTGGCAATAGAGTCACAGAGGTTGTTTGCGAATTGTCCATTGTAGCCAGGAGGCCTGTAGATTATTAGGAAGCTGTGTGTGAGCGATGGGGAGATGGATAGTTTAACGAGGAGAGATTCGCAGGCAGGAATGGAAGGTTGGTTGTCGATGATTGAGGCGTGGAAGAGAGACTTGAAGACGAATGCTATTCCCCCTCCTCTGGAGGGTTGGTTCAGTTGGATGAGGGAGTAGTCAGGAGGAAAGGCTTCATTAGCGATTGGGGCGTAGTCGTCAGAGAACCAAGTTTCGGTAATGAAAACAAGGTCTGGTTTGACCGAGGCGAGGAGGTCAAAGATGCAGTGTCTGTTTTTGCTACGGATAGGGCATAAATAGGATGCAGTTCACATCGGCAGGCGAGGTTGGTCTCGGTGCTGGAGTGGGGGGGGTGGAGGTGGAGAGAGTGGAGGAGGGAGGGGGGTAGGGTGGGTGATGCTCGAGGGGAATAGTGGGCGAGCAGAAAAATTCAGGCGCGGTTGGGTGGCTGCCTGTGTTAGGATTATTCGGTTTGATTCGGGGGATTTGAAGGTGGGATGTGGGCGGTTAGGAGTTTCAGTTGCAGTTGATGAGAAATCGAGGGAGAGGGATTCAGGAAGGGTGAAGCCGCGGGGGAAGGAGGTGATTGCAGGAATGAGGTGGTGGGTTGAGACAGGTGAGGTGAAGAGTGCTAAGAGATTGAGGGGGACCAGGAACGTTTCCTCTTTAGTTTCCTTGTTGTGATTGGGGTGTGAGAGAGGGTAGGGGGGTGAGAGGGGGAGAGGGAAGCAGCTTCAGTTCTAGCGAGGGCTAGGCGTGCAGTTTTTAGGGAGGGGAAAGGGTGCGGACGGGGGGAAGGTGGCAGGGGTGTGAGGACAGGCGGGGGTGGGTAATTGCAGGGCAGGGTGTGCCAGGTATGATAGTGATGGGAGCGGGCATGGTTAACGATGGCTGGTCGGTGGTGGTGTTCAGGGGAGGAGTGGTCTTAGGGTGGTTGGCTCGCCATCGTGCCCCTCTGGCTTGGTGTTTGGAGAGGGGAATGGCAGGGAGTGCGAAGGAGGGTGGGGTGGTTTGGAAAGGGGGGCGGGAGGGAAGGCGGATCGGGAAGTGGGAGCGGTCCACGGTGGTCGTTTCCGACGAACTCAGATGAAGTGGGTGCACTCATGCTTGGTACGCGCTTTTAGGTGGAATTTTAGGAGGGCTTTCTAATTGTAGCTCTAAGATCAGTGGGGCACGCTTTTGGCACACTTCAAGTTCAAATTGCACAGAGACGATACTAGACTGTTGGGTGCACTTCTAGGTTGAATTGTACACAGATGAAATTATGCTACTAGGTATTAATTAGGTGCGCTTCTAAGTTCACCTGTACATAGAGATGATGTTAAGTCTATCTCTAGAATCAATTTTGCATAGTGGGGTTATTAGATTATTAGGCACACTTCTAAATTCTACCTTACACAGATATACACTATCACTGGTGTCGTGTAGACTTTTACGTTGGACTAAGTGCGGAGAGGCTAAGTGACACTAGCCAGTTCGATTAGGGCACGCTAATAGGTGCACTTCTTTTAATTCAGCTTTATACAGGGAGGGTATTAGGCATGAATCTTAATCAACACTTCCAGATGCAATTTTCACAGAGAGGCTATTGGACGCACTTCTAAATTCACAGAGAGGCTACTGGGAGAACTTCTAAATGCAACTTTCACAGAGAGGCTATTGGGCACACTTCTAAATTCAACTTTCCAGAGTGGCTATTGGGAACACTTCAAATGCAATTTTCACAGAGAGGCTATTGGGTAAACTTCTAAAAGCAACGTTCACAGAACATTTTCTAAATGCAACTTTCACAGAGAGGCTATTGGGCACATTTCTAAATTCAACTTTCCAGAGTGGCTATTGGGAAGACTTCAAATGCAACTTTCACAGAGAGGCTATTGGGCACACTTCTAAATTCAACTTTCCAGAGTGGCTTTGGGAACACTTCTAAATGTAACTTTTACAGAACATGTTTTTAAATGCAACTTTCACAGAACACTTTTCAAAATGCAAATTTCACAGAGAGGCTATTGGCAACACTTCTAAATTCAACTTTCCAGAGTGACTATTGGGAACACTTTTAAATGCAACTTTCACAGAGAGGCTATTGGGCACATTTCTAAATTCCACTTTCCAGAGTGGCTATTGGGAACACTTCAAATGCAACTTTCACAGAGAGGCTATTGGGCACACTTCTAAATTTAACTTTCCAGAGTGGCTATTGGGAACACTTCTAAATGTAACTTTTACAGAACACTTTTCAAAATGCAACTTTCACAGCAAGGCTATTGAGGACACTTCTAAATGCAACTTTCACAGATAGGCTATTGGGCACATTTCTAAATTCAACTTTCCAGAGTGGCTATTGGGAACACTTCAAATGCAACTTTCACAGAGAGGCTATTGGGCACACTTCTAAATTCAACTTTCCAGAGTGGCTATTGGGAACACTTCAAAAGCAACCTTCACAGAGAGGCTATTGGGCACACTTCTAAATTCAACTTTCCAGAGTGGCTATTGGGAACACTTCTAAATGTAACTTTTACAGAACACTTTCTAAATGCAACTTTCACATAACACTTTTCTAAATGCATCTTTCACAGAGAGGCTATTGGGCACACTTCTAAATGCAACTTTCACAGAGAGGCTATTGAGGACACTTCTAAATTGAACTTTCACAGAGAGGCTATTGGGCACACTTCTGAATGCAACTTTCACAGAGAGGCTATTGAGGACACTTCTAAATGCAGCTTTGACAGAGAGGCTATTGAGGACACTTTCTAAATGCAATTTTCACAGAACACTTTTCTAAATGCAACTTTCACAGAGTGGTTAATTGGGATCACTTCTAAATTCAACTTTCCAGAGTGGCTATTGGGAACACTTCTAAATGTAACCTTTACAGAACACCTTTCTAAATGCAACTTTCACAGAGAGGCTTTTGGGCACACTTCTAAATGCAACTTTCCAGACTGGCTATTGGGAACACTTGTAAATGCAACTTTCACAGAGAGGCTATTGAGGACACTTTCTAAATGCAATTTTCACAGTACACTTTTCTAAATGCAACTTTCACAGAGAGGTTAATTGGGATCACTTCTAAATTCAACTTTCCAGAGTGGCTATTGGGAACACTTCTAAATGTAACTTTTACAGAACACTTTTCTAAATGAAACTTTCACAGAGAGGCTTTTGGGCACACTTCTAAATGCAACTTTCCAGACTGGCTATTGGGAACACTTGTAAATGCAACTTTCACAGAGAGGCTATTGAGGACACTTTCTAAATGCAATTTTCACAGAACACTTTTCTAAATGCAACTTTCACAGAGAGGTTAATTGGGATCACTTCTAAATTCAACTTTCCAGAGTGGCTATTGGGAACTCTTCTAATTGTAACTTTTGAAGAACACTTTTCTAAATGCAACTTTCACAGAGAGGCTATTGGGCACACTTCTAAATGCAACTTTCCAGAGTGGCTATTGGGAACACTTCTAAATGCAACTTCCACAGAGACGCCATTGAGGACACTTTCTAAATGCAATGTTCACAGAACACTTTTCTAAATGCAACTTTCACAGAGAGGTTAATTGGGATCAATTCTAAATTCAACTTTCCAGAGTGGCTATGGGGAACACTTCTAAATGTAACTTTTACAGAGCCCTTTTCTAAATGCAACTTTCACAGAGAGGCTATTGGGCACACTTCTAAATGCAACTTTCCAGAGTGGCTATTGGGAACACTTCTAAATGCAACTTTCACAGAGAGGCTATTGAGGACACTTTCTAAATGCAATTTTCACAGAACACTTTTCTAAATGCAACTTTCACAAATAGGTTAATTTGGATCACTTCTAAATTCAACTTTCCAGAGTGGCTATTGGGAACACTTCTAAATGTAACTTTTACAGAACACCTTTCTAAATGCAACTTTCAGAGAGAGGCTATTGGGCACACTTCTAAATGCAACTTTCCAGAGTGGCTATTGGGAACACTTCTAAATGTAACTTTTACAGAACACTTTCTTAATGCAACCTTCACAGAGTGGTTATTGGGATCACTTCTAAATTCAACTTTACATGTATAGAACACAGTTTTCAAATGTAAATATATTACAGATATAACGATTTTACAGTGGCGATGCTTTGTTCCGCCTTTCTCACACTTACTTATTGTTGGCTTCTTGCTTCTCCTGCGGATACCTGCAGATCCTGTTTGGAGCCGTCTCTGTAGGAGCCGTCCTTTGCCTCAGGTCCTTAGCCGTAAGGGCTGCACGGGCAGAGGGCTGCCCTGGGAGGACTGCCAATAAATGCAGATCTTCTTGTCAGGACCAATCAGGGGGTGGGGGGCGGGCTGGGAGGCGGGAGTGCTTGGGGAAGTAGGAAGAGGGAGCAGGGAGGAAAGGGGAGAGGACACAGGGGGCTCCGAGGGGCTTTGGCAACAAGAGCTGGCAACAAAAATTTGGATTGAAATGGGCAGTACACGGACCCGGCACACACTCACCTGGGCATCGTCCAGGAAAAAACAGACGGCCGGAGGCTAGCGCAGATTGCTAGACCTGGGAGTTGTGTGGATTCAGCCAATAGGAGCGTGGGGGCGGTCTGGGAGGCGGGAGGGCTCGGGGAAGTAGGAAGAGGGAGCAGGGAGGAAAGGGGAGAGAACACAGGGGACTCCGAGGGGCTTTGGCAACAAGAGCTGGCAACAAAAATGTTGATTGAAATGGGCAGTACACGGACCTGGCCCACACTCACCTGGGCACGGTCCAGGAAAAAACAGATGGCCGGAGACTCGCGCAGGTTGCTAGACCCAGGAGTTGTGTGGATTCAACCAATAGGAGCGCGGGGGGGCGGGCTGAGAGGCGGGAGGGCTCAGGGAAGTAGGAAGAGGGAGCGGGGACGAAAGGGGAGAGAACACAGGGGGCTCCGAGGGGCTTTGGCAACAAGAGCTGGCAACAACAATTTGGATTGAAATGGGCAGTACACGGACCTGGCGCACACTCACCTGGGCACGGTCCAGGGCACGGTCCAGGAAAAAAACAGACGGCCGGAGAATAGTACAGGTTGCTAGACCCAGGAGTTGTGTGGATTCAGCCAATAGGAGTGCGGGGGCGGGTTGGGAGGCGGGAGGGCTCGGGGAAGTAGGAAGTGGGAGCGGGAGGAAAGGAGAGTGAACACAGGGGGCTCCGAGGGGCTTTGGCAACAAGAGCTGGCAACAAAAATTTGGATTGAAATGGGCAGTACACAGACCTGGCGCACACTCACCTGGGCACGGTCCAGGAAAAAACAGACAGCCAGAGACTAGCGCAGGTTGCTAGACCCGGGAGTTGTGTGGATTCAGCCAATAGGAGTGCAGGGGCGTGCTGGGAGGCAGGAGGGCTCGGAGAAGTAGGAAGAGGGAACGGGGATGAAAGGGGAGAGAACACAGGGGGCTCCGAGGGGCTTTGGTAACAAGAGCTGGCAACAAAAATTTGGATTGAAATGGGCAGTACACGGACCTGGCGCACACTCACCTGGGCACGGTCCAGGAAAAAACATGTGTAATACCACCTGTTTTAGCTGATCTTTAGGGAGGTACAATTCAGATCCTTGAAACCATAATCTATCTTGATGGTCAAAATTGAAGGTTGCTGAATCTGTAGGTAAGTAAGCACCACCAACTTCCCGAAAAAAGGTTTCGACAATGAAAACAAAGGAAGTTGCAGGGAACAGCTTTTCTGGATGTTTTTCCCCTTCAAGAGATGAAAGTTCCAAATGAGACCAGGTGTCTGCAAATAAATAATGAGTGCCTTGTAAGTAAATAAGGTGGAAATGGAATTGGAAAATAAAATAAGCCCATCGGGCCTAATGACTATGTCTGCATTCAAAGGATTGCAACAACATGAGATTCCAATGGTTTGTTCTTAATTGGGTTTCCTATTCAGCCCCTAGAAGATAATGATGCCACTCTTTGCATGCATATTTGAGTTCTTTTTCAAGAACTGAATAGTTCCTTTCAGAAGGTGTTAGAGTTTTGGAAAAATATGCAAGAGAATGTTCCTTGAGGTCTGCCGCTACTTGTTTATGAACAGCCACTATAGCCCCATCCGAAGCATCTGTCTCGACAAAGAAGCCTATTTGGGGATCAGGTTGACGTAGAGTAGGAACAGTAGTAAAGGCTAGCTTCAATTGGCAAAAGATCTGCATCAATGGTCCATGAGAAACTGACATTCTTTTTTGCAGAGAGGTGAGTGGTAGCACCTTTTGAGGAAAAGACGGTATGAACTTTCTATAAAAGTTTGCGAGTCCTAGAAAATGTTGTATATACTTCATGGAAGCAGGGGATTTGCAATGGAGAATAGCTGAAACTTTGTGAGGAACCATAGATTCTCCTTCAGAGGAAAGTATGAAGCTTAAATAAGGCACAGAGGAGGAATCAAAGAAACACTTCTCTGGTTTTACTTGCAACTGATTGTCTTTAGATGCTGGAGGACCGCCTCAATATGATAAATGTATTCTGGCAAGCTTTTGGAAAATATCAAAATGTCATCAAGATATACGATAACCGTATGAAAAAGTAAATCCGAAAAATAAATGATCCATGTAAGGTTGAAATACTGCTGGGGTATTAGCCAATCCAAACGGCATCACAGAATACCCAAAGTGTCCAGAGGGGGTTTGAAAAGCTGTTGTCCATTCATTACTATCTTTTATACATATTAAGTGGTATGCCCCTCAGAGATCTTATTTCGTCAAAACAGCTGCATCTTCCACTGCGTCCATTATGTCAGGTATTAAAGGAAGCAGATACTTGTCTTTTACTGTCACTGCATTTAAACCGTGACAATCCAAACACAGTCTCTTGTGGTATTCCTTTCACGGGATGAAAAAAAGCAATGCACTCGACGTAAAAACCTGTTTGCCATATTTAGATGTAGATAATCTTTTAGATAATCTTTTAGGGCTAACTTCTCAGTAGGAGTCAAATGGAACGTTCTGTTCAATGGAACAGAGGTATTAGGAAGCAAAGTGATAGCACAGTCTTCAGGACAGTGCAGAGGCAAGGACTGTACTGTTTCTTAACAACATTCTTGTTCAAATTCCTGATAATGTTGTGGAATGGCAGAAGACACTTGTTTGCCCTGAGAAAGTAAGTCAAATATAGAAAGAAATACAAGTGACATTGGCTTCTGTTCCTGGATACAAGAGGTTATACAGTATTTAGATCCCAAACAACACTATAAGAATCCTCCAATCTATGTACGGATTGTGTAGTGTGAGCCAAGGGATCCCTAGAATAACAGGGAAATGAGCTGCTTGAATTATATCAAAGGTAAGAACCTCCATTGTTTTTCCACAACTGCAAGAGTTGAGTTTTATGAGTAATAGAACCACTTTCTAAGGCTCTGCCGTCAACTCCTTCCACTGGGGCAGGATTAGGCTTCCTTTGTAAGGGAATATAATTCGGTTTAGCCCATCTACCATCCATAAAGAGACCAGCCAACTCATGAATCAAGAAGAGCAGGTATTTTAAGAGATCGACCGTCTGAGATTTTTCAGGATATTGTCTATACCAATAGTATCGACTTCTCTGTCATAGCCGAATGAACCGTATTGGAATCAGCTTGTTTGGGACTAGTCATTTGCACCTGAGCCTGGGTCCCTTCTAAGACCCGCAAGTGAAGTTTTCCTTTTTGCGAGGAGGAGCCAATGGATTATTGTGTAGAAGATGGAAGCAGAGGCACAGTACATGCATAATCCATTTGAATGTCTACAGTTTCTATCTTCGTTACTTAAAGGGCCTCTGTTTGTACCTAGCTGCATGGGGTCTGGATGGTCGCAAGGGGGGTCAGCAGGTAGTGTTGGTAAGAGAACGAAAAACCCCTCCTCGGTTCTCCTTTTTCTCAGCTCTTCATTCTTCGGTAATCAATCTGCAGCACTATTTGGATAAGTGCTTCCAAGGCATGAGGGCGCCAAACCCATGCTACTTTTTCCTTGAGTTCTTCCAAGAGTCTTCGATGATAGAGAGTAAGACAGGCCTCATTATACCAGGCTGCTTGGGCTGCCATTTGATGGAATTTCATGGTATAAGTTAGAAGATCCATGGCACCTTGGTGAAAAGCCAAAAGATCCTCTTGATCTGAGTTTACCAGATGATCATCTGCAGTCACCAAGGTTGTGTGGTCCATGACAGGGCACTTCCCTACTTATGGGTTACCACAAAACCCATCTAAGACTGATCTATCTGAAAAGAAGACTGACAAAAAGCGAACTGGATAGTACAGGCATCTAAAAACTGTTTGAGTTTTTTAGGATCACTGTTAATTTTGTCCATGACCAAACCTGGACCAGAGGAGGCAGTGTGTACCACATCAAAAAGTTGTTCTGCCCGAAGCAAAACCACATTTTCAGGTATGAACCTCGATTGTGAGGCTCAGAACAGCCACCGCCATGTCTTGGAGCTGCATCATATATTCATCAGAATGTCAGCATCGCAAGCTTTCAGGTACTGTCCTTACCTGAGACTTTGTGGTGGCTCTTCGTTTGAAGAGATTGGGATGATCTTCTCTGGAAGCCAAGGCTGCCTGAATGGGAAAAACTCAAGCGTTTGGGAAAAACCTTGTGTCATGCCTGCGCCATGGGCACATCCATTTATGCTCCATTTGGACTTTGCTGCTTAATGATTATTGTCAAATAACTACGCATACCATAATGCACCTGGCCGCAAGCATTGTTTCCTGGCCGTTCCTATTGGTTTTCTATGGAACTACACCCCCCAGAAGCCTTAGAGTCTGGTCCTGCTTCCACCAGCCCAGGAACAGAAAGGGAGGTGGCCGATTGCCTGCAGGTGTGATTCGCCAGGTGAAACCAATTAGCCTGCCTCTGTGCTGGGCTAGGCAGTATAAAGGCTGCTGCCTGCAGTGGCTCAGCCTCTTGCATCTAAGAGTCCTTCCTCCACCTTTCGCGTCTGTCTTCGGATCCTTGTATGCTGTTTACCATCACTCCTGCTTGGACCCTGCCTTGCAGCTTGCTACACCCTGCTGCCTACAGCCCTAGCCTTTTGGGCTCCTGCCTCAGTCCAGCTCCTCTGGGCTCCCTGCCTTGCAGCTTGCTACACCCTGCTGCCTACAGCCCTAGCCTTTTGGGCTCCTGCTACAGTCCAGCTCCTCTGGGCTCCCTGCCTTGTTGCTTGCTCCACCCTGCTGCCTCCAGCCTTAGCCTTCCAGGCTCCCTTCCTCACCGCCCTTGCCCTGCCGGGCTCTCCACCTTGCAGCGGATCACGCTCTGCTGTCTTCCAGTCTCCGCCCTTGCCCTGCCGGGCTCTCCACCTTGCAGCGGATCACGCTCTGCTGTCTTCCAGTCTCCGCCCTTGCCCTGCCGGGCTCTCCACCTTGCAGCGGATCACGCTCTGCTGTCTTCCAGTCTCCGCCCTTGCCCTGCCGGGCTCTCCACATTGCAGCGGATCACGCTCTGCTGCCTTCCAGTCTCCGCCCTTGCCCTGCCGGGCTCTCCACATTGCAGCTGATCTCGCTCTGCTGCTTTCCAGCCTCAGCCCTTGTCCCCTGGGCTTCCTGCTCGGCAGCCTGCCTCACTCCGGCTGCCTTAGCCCTTGTCCTCTGGGCTCCCTGCTCTACAGCCTACCTCTCTCCGGCTGTCTTAGCCCTTGTCCTCTGGGCTCCCTGCTCTACAGCCTGCCTCACTCCGGCTGCCTTAGCCCTTGTCCTCTGGGCTCCCTGCTCTACAGCCTGCCTCACTCCGGCTGCCTTAGCCCTTGTCCTCTGGGCTCCCTGCTCTACAGCCTACCTCTCTCCGGCTGCCCTAAACCCTTTTCCTCTGGCTTTCTACCTTACCGTCCCACTCCTGTGGACTTACTCACTACTTCCCTGCTCCTCGGAGCTCTCTACCTTGTACCTTACTGTCCTCTGCTATCCTTTCCTGTTACTCGACTTTCCCTTCTATACCTTCTGCTAGTTTGCTATCTCCTCCTTTCCTGGATTTGTCTGTAGTAACATCTCTTGTACTGTTTGTTGACCCTTTTGTTCAGAGCTTGTCTGTTGGTTCCCATCAGTCAACCTCTGCCCCTTCCTTTGTCTTGTTTCTACATTACAGACACCCATAGCTGCTGTTCCAAGTCATGAGCAAACAGCGTGGGACTCTGTTATAGCAAACTGTGCAGAAGGCTAGAGTATTTCCAAGGTTCGTGGAATACTCTTTTCCTATTCTGCATACACCCCAAGAGGGTATTCACTCTGTACCTTTTCCCTTGCTACTCTTCCCTACTCTTCGTTCTCTTTCCGTTCTGCAGTGTGTGTACTTGTCTGTCCACTTTATTTCAGCACCCAAACTCTTCTGGGTGTCTTGTGCCACTCTGATTAGAGTGCCATCCTTGACAGAATGCAAGAGCCAAAAATGTCTTATTCCATTGGCCGGAAAGGCACACACAGACCTAAGATGCTTTCCTTTCGAGTTAAGAAACCTTTGCATAAACCTATGGTTTCCCTAAAGACAGCAGACAAGAAACCTAGTCTAAAGGACAGACTCGCCTTAGTAAACAAAGATTTACAAGCACGATACTATACTCTCTGGCTAGCTGACTCTTCTTCCATGTACAATTATTATGACATTTGCGACTATGATCCGCAGTCCTTATCTGTTGCAGAGCTACAGCAAGATAATGAATTCTTACAGACCTTGTTAGACCAAACAGTGGAAAACTCTCCTGCGTCTTCTGATAAGCCTTCTAACACCGCAACAGCTAAGGACATATCACTCATTGTGAGAGAATCTAAACCAGAATACGCCGTTGCCAGTGTAATATGCGCAAGTTCAGCTTGGCAAGCTCCCCAGAATGCTGGAAACCCTTATTTGACAGGACAAGGCAGTCATTACCCTGAGGTTTGTGCATCTGGTTCTGGGTACAAAAGACCTATACTAACCATCGGTTGTCTTAATACTTCCACAGTATCTACTAACCACGATAACCCTAAGGTCAGTCTTCCCATTGCTACAACCGAATTTTCTGCCACACCAGCTTCTGAAGCTTTCGATCAAACTAATGATACTTACCTGCTACACGAACAACTCCTACGCCTTAAAAGAAAGACCGAAGACCTCTATGACGACTTTGTTTCTTTGTATTATAAGAATCTTATGAAGGGACACAAGTCACCAGACCTTCTGACAATATGTCCAACACCTGACATCTTATCTTTAGAGATCGACATGATAAGGCCTGGAGTTGCCATACAGAAAGTATACAGACTTTTACCAAGCAGATGGAAGACCTAAATATAGCATATGTATCCCTTCTAGAGATTGACACAGCTCTTTCCCCTTCCAGCCACAGAAACTCAGGTTGTTGTACTGACAGAAAAGAATTAACTCCTCCGGTGGGTCAAATCACGCACACAGTCATTACACCACAAGACAAGGGTTGTCTAATGATTGAAAATCCCTCTGAGTCAAAGGATGATTCCGCCCTCACCCTTGCCTATCGTCCAGTACTCACACCTACAACCTCCTCTGCAATGACAATGGCAGCTGAAGAGACTGGCACAGTTCACACCGAGCATGCTGAAGTGGCAAGCGGGGCTTGCCAAAGGGTGGCTGTGCTATCAGACATCACTCTCGAGCAATTAACATCTTCTGTTTCTTCGATACCCCCTGAATCGCCAGTGGTTGTGGTACCCGATCTACCAGTAGTTGCAACACCTGATCTGTCTGTAGCTGCTATAGCACTCGAACTTCCAACTGCTATTCATGATCTGCCTGCTGCTATGGTTCCTAAACCCCCGGACACATTTGAGACTCCTGAAGTCCCTGCTACAGATCTTGAGGTTGCTATAGCTATTGTGAATCCTGAAACTACTACTCCAGTTGTTCCTGCTGGTATATCTATAGCACTAAGACTGCCAGACTCTACTCTACCAGTCTCAGGTGCTTTCCAGCCCGCTGGCTCTCTCATGGCTCCCTCACACCTAGTTGTTACAGCATCGATACCCCCTACAGCCATCCAAGATCTCACCGCTGCTGTATCCTCTGAACTCTCTATGGCTAACCCTAATTTTGTCATTACTACTTCGGATGTCTTGGAAAACCTTCCTAAAGATACCAACTCTGCTGTACCTATGGCTCCACTTTCCAGCATCATACTGTTGCCCGTCAAGGCAAAATCTATCTTGGAGCCTGCAGCAGTTTTTCGCAGTTCCTCTCTTCATGCACACACAGTTGGGGTCTGTGTTCCAAAGACTTCATCTTTTCTGAATTCTACATCAAAGGTTCAGAACATTGGTACCGGCTCCGTCATTCAAGACTCTCACCTTACAACTCGTTTCTGGTGCCTCATGATGTGTCTTTTTGGAGTAAGACTCTTGTACTGTGGAACAGACACTCTTCCTACAGGTCGGTCTTCAGGGAGCCTGGAGAGGGGCCTGGAGAGGGGCATACTGTCATGCCTGCGCCATGGGCACATCCATTTATGCTCCATTTGGACTTTGCTGCTTAATGATTATTGTCAAATAACTACGCATACCATAATGCACCTGGCCGCAAGCATTGTTTCCTGGCCGTTCCTATTGGTTTTCTATGGAACTACACCCCCCAGAAGCCTTAGAGTCTTTGTCCTGCTTCCACCAGCCCAGGAACAGAAAGGGAGGTGGCCGATTGCCTGCAGGTGTGATTCGCCAGGTGAAACCAATTAGCCTGCCTCTGTGCTGGGCTAGGCAGTATAAAGGCTGCTGCCTGCAGTGGCTCAGCCTCTTGCATCTAAGAGTCCTTCCTCCACCTTTCGCGTCTGTCTTCGGATCCTTGTATGCTGTTTACCATCACTCCTGCTTGGACCCTGCCTTGCAGCTTGCTACACCCTGCTGCCTACAGCCCTAGCCTTTTGGGCTCCTGCCTCAGTCCAGCTCCTCTGGGCTCCCTGCCTTGCAGCTTGCTACACCCTGCTGCCTACAGCCCTAGCCTTTTGGGCTCCTGCTACAGTCCAGCTCCTCTGGGCTCCCTGCCTTGTTGCTTGCTCCACCCTGCTGCCTCCAGCCTTAGCCTTCCAGGCTCCCTTCCTCACCGCCCTTGCCCTGCCGGGCTCTCCACCTTGCAGCGGATCACGCTCTGCTGTCTTCCAGTCTCCGCCCTTGCCCTGCCGGGCTCTCCACCTTGCAGCGGATCACGCTCTGCTGTCTTCCAGTCTCCGCCCTTGCCCTGCCGGGCTCTCCACCTTGCAGCGGATCACGCTCTGCTGTCTTCCAGTCTCCGCCCTTGCCCTGCCGGGCTCTCCACATTGCAGCGGATCACGCTCTGCTGCCTTCCAGTCTCCGCCCTTGCCCTGCCGGGCTCTCCACATTGCAGCTGATCTCGCTCTGCTGCTTTCCAGCCTCAGCCCTTGTCCCCTGGGCTTCCTGCTCGGCAGCCTGCCTCACTCCGGCTGCCTTAGCCCTTGTCCTCTGGGCTCCCTGCTCTACAGCCTACCTCTCTCCGGCTGTCTTAGCCCTTGTCCTCTGGGCTCCCTGCTCTACAGCCTGCCTCACTCCGGCTGCCTTAGCCCTTGTCCTCTGGGCTCCCTGCTCTACAGCCTGCCTCACTCCGGCTGCCTTAGCCCTTGTCCTCTGGGCTCCCTGCTCTACAGCCTACCTCTCTCCGGCTGCCCTAAACCCTTTTCCTCTGGCTTTCTACCTTACCGTCCTACTCCTGTGGACTTACTCACTACTTCCCTGCTCCTCGGAGCTCTCTACCTTGTACCTTACTGTCCTCTGCTATCCTTTCCTGTTACTCGACTTTCCCTTCTATACCTTCTGCTAGTTTGCTATCTCCTCCTTTCCTGGATTTGTCTGTAGTAACATCTCTTGTACTGTTTGTTGACCCTTTTGTTCAGAGCTTGTCTGTTGGTTCCCATCAGTCAACCTCTGCCCCTTCCTTTGTCTTGTTTCTACATTACAGACACCCATAGCTGCTGTTCCAAGTCATGAGCAAACAGCGTGGGACTCTGTTATAGCAAACTGTGCAGAAGGCTAGAGTATTTCCAAGGTTCGTGGAATACTCTTTTCCTATTCTGCATACACCCCAAGAGGGTATTCACTCTGTACCTTTTCCCTTGCTACTCTTCCCTACTCTTCGTTCTCTTTCCGTTCTGCAGTGTGTGTACTTGTCTGTCCACTTTATTTCAGCACCCAAACTCTTCTGGGTGTCTTGTGCCACTCTGATTAGAGTGCCATCCTTGACACCTTGAGTTGGCCGGTGTTAAAGGTTGTCGTTCCAAGATGGAAGATTTGTAGCCGGGGCAGGAGCCTCAGTGGTCATGGTAAAGAACAAAGCAGGAAGACTTCTGCGGAGACGGTAGCAAGCGGGGAGCAGGCAGAAAGGCTGAATAGCGGAGCAAAGAGATTCACAAAAGATCCAATTGAATGGTAGATGAGGAACAAGAGTGTAAGTGAGAAAAGAGGTAGGAACCCAGCAGGAAGGAGAATAAATGAAGGAGAAAAAAAACAGGAATAAAACGTACAGTAAAAAGAAAGTGGTGGTGCAGAGACTAGCATCTTTCATCTTCCTTTGCTTGGGGAAAGAAGCTCCTCCCATTGCACGTAAGCAGCATGCCCGGTCTTGGGGATGGCAGAAAGCTAATGTATGGATATCCATTGTGGTTGTCACTAGTCTCCTCCAATGGTCCTAGACGCCAAAGGTTAGGTACGAAACCTGACATCTGGACACCTTGAAAAGGAGTGTTGTGATGGTTAGCTTGAGTCCTTTAACACAGTGAGAGAGACGGACCCCAATGTGTCACTATTCCCAAAGAAACAGAAATCTTGAAAAACACAAGCCTTTACAGTTGTTTGCAACACATCTAACACCATCGAAGATGCTCTGAAATAGTGTCTATGCCCAAGATATTTACAAATAGTTTGTCATCAATAATGTCCAAAATGTTTTATTTAAATCGGCATGAGACCGATCTTATTCGTGTTGTAACTGCATAAATTGTTTTGTTTTAAACCTTGTTCTGAGAACTGAAGAGTGGGTGAGGGTATAACCGCTTCTGGGTGCGCTCAGGCCCTGATAAATATGGTGTGGCATGCCTCGTCCCCAGTACACTGAGATTCTACCCCACACCTCATATATTGTGTAAGAATTGGCTAGTTATACTGGTGATTCGTGTTTTGCCAGTAGGTAATAACAACTCATTATCGGCATATATCACAGATTCCTCTGTCCAGCACATAGTTTGCAAAAAACAAGATTTATTCTAATCCAGATATGTTTTCTGATTACAGGCGACACATGTTTCGACACAAGGTAGTTTTCAAGGCAATTGTAGCATAATAGTCTTTCCCAGTGGGTCAAAGATAACTTGTCTGGAAATGATAGCACTATGCTGGTCTCCTGATGCAAAATGCTCAGCGATAGCTTGGATGCTGTATAATCCCATTTGGATTGCATTAAAAGATGATTGGGTTGTGCCTCTAGCACTCCTTATATATTCATAAATAGGAGTTCAAGATTACAACGCAATTGTTCCCGGGCACCTCGCGCATGTGGGGCATGGGAAAAATCCTGTTGTAATCTTTGAATCACTGGGAAAGAATAGTATGCTACATTTGCCTTGAGCACTGCTTCACCTTTTGATTTCAGGGTGTATAGGGGCTTAAAGTAATCATAGTAGATTGTTTGATTTAATTGTGTGTAAACCATCAATGTTAAATTGTACATCTAAATATGGAGCAAAGACAAATAAAAGATTTGGTTTAAATTAACATTGGAATTGGAATTCAAGTGGGCAATCACCTGTCACATTATTTTGATGCCATTTTATTTAATAAAAAAAGCATTGCAATCCAGCTTTTTTCTTGTCTCTTGTGAAAGTCGGATTGTTACATTTTAAACGGACCGCTTTCTGAGACCAGAATTATGGAAACTCTATATATATATGTGGGGGCATGAACTAAGTGTCCAAATAAAATCAAAAATGTTCCAAGAACTATATCTCTCAGAATCTTGCCACTTCAATCCATAAATAGAGTGCCAGGTATTCATAGCCTCCTTGTACATGTTCTTGTGCAGCTCGGACATGGTGGGGAAGCCTCCCCACTATTGGGTCTCAACTCTGCACTGAAGCCTAATGGTTGTTTTGTGTTGGTTCTGATTTGTAGCTAGACTTAAACCACCTCTAGGAGACATAGGACTACAGTAGAGCATCCTAGTCTGTCTGTGGGGTTTCACGTTGCTCTCTTGCTGCTTCTCTCTTTCAGAGACCTACATCTGAAAGGGGAGGAAGGACAGCCCAGGGCAATGTGTTTGTCTTGGAAGCAAGACAGCACAGTGCAACACAGGTGTGAATCCTGAGCCTGCACTTAGAAACCACTTGCTGGTATTAAGAGCATTATAAAAGAACAATTATAATCTATGACATCTCCAACCCGAGCTGCCTCTCCATCTTACCCTGAACTTATACCTATGGGCTTCTTTTCTTCATCCTCAAGCTTTTCTAATTGATGACATATCTCTTCACCCTTCTGCCCCATGTTCATTCCTCCAGTCAAAATACTAGCGCACCCTGTACATTTGGGATATGTGGTTCCTTCTCTCGCCTTCTCCCTAGGTCTTCTTGTCACCTTCTCCTCTATAGATTGTCTCTTGACCACTTCCTCATCACCTCTCCTACTCACCACCTTGAAGTGGGAGAATGGGATAACACCCTCCCCCCGATCTCATCCAGACCATGGCCTAGGGGATCACGGCCCA
This sequence comes from Ambystoma mexicanum, assembly GCF_040938575.1. Taxonomy (NCBI): domain Eukaryota; kingdom Metazoa; phylum Chordata; class Amphibia; order Caudata; family Ambystomatidae; genus Ambystoma; species Ambystoma mexicanum. The sequence goes on along the minus strand of NC_090932.1, from coordinate 919,772,737 downwards.
GGCACCCCCATGAGAGGAATCTGCTTATTTACCAGATGACAAAGTACCCTGCTTCAAAAACATGCATATACAAAGAATATGCCCACTAGTACGTCCGGGTCAAGCCGGCGCCTGCAACATGGATCAGCTCGACTAGAACAACAGCCACAAGTATGCACATCGTTAGAGATGCCATGACGACATAGCCAACAGACAAGAACATACGTGCCACCATGCACACTGGTCACTCACACACCAACCAACACAAAGAATATACTCAGTGCTATGACGTAGCGGACTGCCATACCCACGGACATGCATCATTGTTATTTTTCACATAGGCCTTCTACAGCACCGCATAAACGCAAGACGCCTGAAGAGCTTGTGTATATGCTTGCCGATGCTTTCTTGCTACCTATCACTATGAAGATACCACCATGTATATCTAATGCTGCGTAGGACTCTCTGACACCCTGCGACACCCACGGTATGGATTATGTACCGCCAACCATGGACTAGGCCCAAGTAGTCCGCAAGCAAGAGTCCCCAGGCAGGAGCCTCGCAAACGAATATCCTCTCAGAACGAAATACAAGTGCTGACCATGCAGAACGAGCCCCAATGAGAGCCCGCAGCCAAGGCCACAATGTTGCAACCTGCATGCCGCGCGCCCAGCGCCAAGGTTATACCTACAGGTGCCAAGCCCTCAGGGACAGAATACAAAATCTAATGCTCATAATTCTACTCCAGCTACGGTCTCCCCACACGTGACTAAGCCGAACTGACAAGGTGCCAAGCCTACGAGACAGAGAACCGCCAGGGTCCCACGTCTGGGACACAATCTGCAACAACAAAGCAGCAAGTTGGACACCTACAGCGATGGGAAAGACCTGCTCACCAGCCCGTAAACAGACCTGTCCATTGTCTGCACAAACACATAGTTGCACATTGTTGCTAATGTCAGGTGCATCGCGAGCTGGGAACGATGAAGGTCCCAGGCTTGGGGGCTCGCGGGAGATCCAATCAGAATACAAGGGGGCTCATCACTGACGTGAATACTCTTAGCCAATCACCAAAGGTCCCCTTGTAACAATTCCAATGTAACAACTGTTAGGGACAACCCAAGTGTACCACCTGACCCATCCTCATCCACTAACATTTCTTCCCATAGGGGATCCATACTAACCCTACCACTCGGGGAACCAACCCGAAGTGGCGATAGGTTTTGTGATGATTTTCCCAGGTGACGCAAGTAGCGCATCATACTGCTGTAAAAAGGACCTGCGAGCCCCGCTAACGATGAGAGCCACTCCGGATGCATACGGACTGAGCGTATCCCTGCCGTTACTCTAATAAACAGCAGTAATTGCCTTGCTCCTTGTGTGTGACTCATAGTCCTTTTGGGACGCGGGAGGAGTTGGGGCCTCCCCAGCCCCGGAGGTCCGCGGATGGCTCTGCCGGCCCCTGGGAGATCACCCCGACAAGTTGGAGGCACTGCTGAGATCTGTTTTGAGGTCTATTACCCAAGGCCTGTTGCAACGAGGAGACCCGGCAGCACGGCCCCCTCTGCCGTTGCCCCCTTTTGAGGACTACAGGACCATCGCGGAACTGCGAGAAGACCGGACAGCGCAAACCAGATATTGGCCTTCGGGAGCCGACTTGAGAAGTATCCCGCCCGCGGTTGGCGAGTGTCCAGACGTGGTCCAGACGAGGGGAGGTGGCGAGCCACTCTGGAGGGATGCACGCAGTCGGGCGGCCCCGCCTCAAGAGGACTTGGTGAGTGTGACACACCCAACAAGCAATTTAATGATGTGCGGGAGGTGGGAGGAATTGTGAAAAGGGAGGATGGAGGTGTTTACAGTGTGCTGCAAAAGATTTGATAAATAAGTGACGATAGACGAGTGAGCGGTGGCTGGACAGGCACGAGGGCCTTCTCCTACTGCGTCACAGAGTGAATTGGGTGGAGCCGAAAGGTACCACGTGTGGTTGTCAGAAGGCAGTGATTTGTTCAGATCGCGGGCACCTGTAGGGAGGGGGTGTGGCTTTCCTATGAATTGGCGTTATAGATCAATGAGTAGATGAGGATCCCTACTAATTGAGTGTTGAATCTCGTTAGGTAGATGAAATTTCCCCGCAGGAGGTAGCTAGTTTGGTTCCAAGTGCGGAAGATAATTGGCTGGTTAAGTTCCCCTGGTGAGGGACGTATCACACGTGAGGCGACGCAGTGTGCACAGTCCGATTATTAGAGTTTATTGTGGGTTACCTTGCTCCGGTTGAAGCGAGAGGACAGCTGTGGGGCTTAAGGGGGACAAAAGGGTTAAAACATATTGCGTGCTCTTCTTTCATCTTATAAAGGTTTCTTACCGGTAATAGTTGCAGAAGGTGGTGACGTCACCCGCAGGGCTTGTATAGGACATTGCGACCATCTCGGGTTGATCAAGGAGTGGCCGGGGGATAGGAAAAGGGAAAGGGCGGGATAGAAGAGGTGAGAGGGCCGCGCACAGAGAGCGCCAGCAACTCTCGATAAGGGAGGGGCGAAAAGGGGAGAGGTGGCCGCGCCCAGAGAACACCGGTCGTGCTCAGCAAGGGGGTTGGAAAAGGGGAGGGAGAGGTTTGAAGAAGAGGGAAAGCTGGGGCAGCTGTATAAGCACGCCACACAGGGCACGCAGCCGCAGGGGGCTTCATGCGTCACGGCTGTAGGGGGCCATACTGGTGACATCAAGGGGGACAAATAATAAAGGATAAGAACTGTATATTTTGCAATTGTATTACATTTCAGCGGACGCTCGGAAGTCCCCAGTTTATGGGGCCAGGTAAAGAAGGTTAATATTGAGAAAACAAAAACTGTAACATGGCCACATATTACGGGACGGGGTGTGGGGTGAGGGGAAACGCTTTAACTACACCCCTCCAACACATTTGCACGTCACTATCACCACACAAGGAGAAAATTATCAAGTATAGTATCGATTGGACACAAGGAACAGACATCATTATACTGACACCATGGCCGCCTAACTGCAGTTTTGAATCATGCACACAAAACTAACTATTGACATATATACACAACACGAACAAGGGAAAGAAATTAGCTCACCATATAGAGATGTTTAATTTATGTAAGATGTTTCAGCGAGCCAGGCCAGGGGCAATAGGGATGTTTACTATGGAAGGGGCAGCAGAGGAGAGAGGGAGCAAAGAAACGAAGAGAGGCAAAGAGGAGAAGGAGAACGGAGGGGGCATGGGCACGGCTAGCAGCAACGCACTATGTGCAGAAGAGAGTAAGAAGGAGAGAGAATGAACGGGTACGTATCAGAAGAGAAGATGAAAAAGGAAGGGACAGAAGATATGCCTCTGGCGAAGGTAGTGAAGAAGGAAGAAGGGGGGTTGTACCCAGTAACGGAATTTAGAGAAGCCGCCAGACAACAACTGACAGCAGCTGAAGGGTACTCCAACCCTGCATACAGCCCTCCACCATATGCCCCTACAGATAGCTACCAGAGGGGGGAGGAGGTGACGAGCACGATGAACTTAAACTCCACACAGGCAGGAACGAAGGGAGGGAAGGAAAGTGAGGAACACATCGCAACCATAGGACCAGATGAATGGATAGCAGCACAGGTGCTCCTAAAGCTCTGAGGGACATTAACAGGGGAAGAAGAGGACGTAGTGAGGAGGATGGCAAAGGACAAAATGGGTATCACACAGACAGGGACTGAGGTGAGTAAGACAAGAGAAGGTCAACTGTCACATGCAGAGGAAGAAATGTTGGAGGAAAGGTTGGCTGAATTAAGTGATGCACGAAGTGCACTGATCAGACAGTTCGAGCAAGGAAGGAAAAAGGAGAGAAAGGAGAATAGGGACAAGCAGGAGAGGATGAAGGAATGACTGGAAGAAAGAAAGAAGGAAGCAATAGCGGATGAAGGCAATAGCAGAGAGGGTGTCATGAGCGGAGCAACGAGAAATGAAAAGAAGGGAGGAAGAGAAGGAAAGGGAAATGGAAATGTGGAAAAAGAAAATACTATCTGAAAGCACCCGGAAATATGAAGAAGGTAAAGTAATAGAGAGCATATTAAAGAGGGAACGGGCAAAATGGGAAAGGAAGGAAGAGGAAGAGAGGATACTAGCGAAGGTAAGTGCGGAGGTGTTGGAAGAACTAAAAAGGAAGAGAGCGGAAAAAGGTGGTGAAATAATAGGAAAAAAGGATGTGGAGAGTGGAGATAGGAGGGTGGAGCACGGTGTAAGAACATACACACACCAGGATTTGGAGGTGGCTACAACGTCAACACAAGGGACAGCTGTTAAAGAAGGAGAGCACAAGGAAGCAGACTTAATAGACCTAAGGACGGTGACAGTGGGTGGAAAACGCACGGAGTAGGGATTGTCTTTTCCTGATGGATTTTGCCGCGAGGAGGGACAAAGTTTAGGAAAAAGTGGAGGAGATGGCAATGCGGAAAGTTTAGAGAAACTGTACATTACACGCACCAACCACAGGTCACCATGGTTGTGCGAAAGGAGGGAAGAAGATACGAAAGGTGAAGAGAAGGTAAAAGAGGTAGCAAGGAGAGCTTCACAACTATTCACACCGACACCAGTACAAACGCCACGCACTCTAACAACACGACCTCTAGCACCACGCCCACTGACGCCAACCCCTGCGCACACCCCATATGTCGACAGACTTAGGGACCTCCCAGGATGCAGACAGGAAGAACGGGTAAGAACACCCACAGCGAGAGAAGAAGGTAACAGGAGAGGGAGGAAGAATGAAGAGGACGATAGAGCAATTAACAGTAATATTGATATGATTGAAGAATTACCCGACACAGAGGAAGAGGATGAATACACAGACATAACCCCACGGGCACGGGGGGAAATGAGGGGGTACAATTTAATGCCACTTCTGGAAAGGGGAGGGGCCAGACCACAATATGTCCCCTGGAAGCATGCCGATAAAGAGAATATTAAATGCAGCCTCCCATCACTAAGTGGAGGAGCAGGGAAGTGGATATATGAGATGGAAAAACAAACTGCGGGGCAGAAACTAGCAGTAGGGGACGTGAAGGGACTCCTAATATCAATATTGGGGGATGCTGCCGATGACATTTGGAAAAGGGCGGGCTTCCCAGGGGTCACTATAACTGATACATCACATGATAGAGCGCCATTTGGCAACTGCAGACATGCGTTGTGGCAGGCTCTAAGGGTCCAGTACCCAGACACGTCAGACATAGGAGCTATAAAATCACACAAGATGCGTGAGAATGAAGATCCTGTTGATTACATCCAGGAGATTCAAGAGAAGTGGCACATGGAAACTTGGGGGCCGTGGGATAAAACACTAGCAATATTCTACCATATATTAGTACAAGGGCTCCCGGAGCAAGTACAAAGACAGCTGAAGATAATAGTGGGGATGGAAGTTAAGGCCTGGCTGGAAATACAACTAACCCTAGTACACCACTGGAGGATGTGGCAGGAAAAGATGAAACAAAAGGAGGAAGATAGAAAGGCAGAGGAGGCAAAATTGGTACAGAAAAAGTTATCTAAATATGCAATGGAAGGAGCACTAATAAAAACGCCTGCGGTAGTAAGACCAACCCCCACACAAGTAACCGTTGCACAAGACACAACACAACAACAGGTAGCACAATTACAGCAGCCAGCCCAAAATATAACACAGCAGATGCCCCCACCCCCACCATACACGGCAAACGCAGGAGGAGGATATATGCCAATGGGAAATGGATACTATAACAACTACAGAGGGAGAGGTGGCATGATAAGAGGGAGGGGCTATGGCCAACCTGCACAACACCAAGGGGGAGGGTTCCGGGGCTACTACACAAACGGACAACAAGGGTACCAGGACAACACAGGGGGGTTTCCCATGGCAAGCTAGGGAACCACCAATATGTTGGGTTTGTGGGATGGTGGGACACATGTCATGCACTTGCAGGATGAGGACCACACCAACAGCCTGGGGGGGAACAAGGGCAGCAAGGGCCTATGGGGGAACAACAAGCTTACCAACAACAACAACAAGGAATACAACAATGCCTACCACAACAACAAGCGCCTCTGCATAAACCACTCCAGCAGGTACAAACTTACACACCACCAGAGCAACAGGCAATAACAATGTAACAACATCAAGTACAACCGGCACAGCAGCTTACACAAATACAGGACAATGCAATATCAACAACTGCTGAACCATTACAGCAGACACAGCTGGGGAAGGTGACAATATTGGGTCACAACCCTTACACAGGAAGCGGTCAGTCACTATATCCACAATAGGACAGCCCACAGATTTCTTTGATGTGTCCCATCCTATCAGTAACACCTAATACTGCGGAGGAACCACGCTTACAGGTAGCGATAGGTGACAAAAAATGTCCTTCCTAGTTGACACCGGGGCCACTAGGTCCTGCATAATGGAGGGTAAATTTAAGCTGTCAGGTGAAGCCATGCACACTCAAGGATTCTCTGGGGCTCGAGGGTTGGTTCCCTTCACTGATGACATCTCTTTATCTATAGTAGAGCACGACATGTCTCTCCCACTCCTGTATTCGAGTCACCAGTAAACATACTTGGGAGGGACATAATGGGCAGGTTGAATATGGCCATCTCCTTCACGGAGAAGGGCATAATTTGCTCTACACTAGGAATTAACATGCTCACAGCACGAAAAATACGGCAAGCTTACTGTGGCCAAACAGTGGCCCAGGCTGATCCTGTAGTTGCAGAAATATTCCAATATGGGACAGAAATGGCAATTGCATGGTTGCCTGGAATTGAGGGGAAAATTTGGAGGAGGCCAGCAGCATACCTATTCAGACCAGAGACACCAGCAAGTGAAATTGAGGGGAAAATGATTTCAGTGAGCATCGAGAGCATTATAGCAACTGCTGACTACATCTCAGTACATGCCCAGGACAGAAAGGGGAGAGCTTGGAGAGCTGTAATAGCACTGGCAGAGGGATGCAGGCTTATACAGGTGTCTAATGAGGAGCTGTTCTCAGACGACAATGGAGAGGGAGAGATGGTGTTAGGGATGAGCATTAACATTTGGTTGAAGGTAACATATAAGCAGGTGGCACAGAAAATGGCAATGGCACTCGAGGCACCTGCCCCTACACCAGTGCCATTTTACGAGGAAGACATGGCAGCTGTACCAACATCACTGTGGACCATCAGTCCATATGACGTTGGCTGCATCAAGAGCATTGGTAGCATAAAAATAAAATTGAAAAAAGGAGCAATGCTACCAAGAGTGAAACAATACCCACTATCAAAAGAGGCAGATGAGGGCATATATGAAACAATAACCGCCCTAATAAACAATGGTATACTAGTACCATCAGAATCACCTTGCAACCCTGCTGTGTACCCTGTACGCAAAGTGAAAGTAGGGTATTGGTGTTTTATCCAGGACCTAAGGCCCTTGAACCACATTGTAGAGGCAGAGTACCCCATAGCAGCTAACCCGGCTACCATACTATGTGGGATCCCAGCAGAGGCATCACGGTTTACTGTGATTGACCTCAAAAATGCTTTTTTCTTGATACCTCTGCTCCCAGACTCACAGGATCTGACAAGCTTCACATACTGCAACACAAAATGGAAACACACAAGGTTGCCCCAAGGGTACTGTGAGTCACCAACCATCTTCAACAGAGTGATACAAATGGATTTGGGAAACATTGAGATGGAGAGCACGGTGCTGCAATACGTAGATGACATCATCATTTGCAGCACCACAGAAGAAAGGTGTAGGAAGGACTCAATTAAGATGCTCACAGTGTTCGCTGAGAAGGGGTACAAGGTAGACAAGGAAAAGCTACAGTACTGCCAAGAACAGGTACTCTACATTGGTCAGCTCATCTCACAGAATGGAAGGAGCATTGCACCACAAAGGGCACAAACAATAACAAACACACCACAACCACAGACAGTGAGCGAACTGCAGCAGTTTCTGGGCCTATGCAACTACTGCAGGGCATGGGTTTTTGATTACAGCTCATACATAGGACCCCTGCTCGAGGCCCTCAGGGAGGCACAAAAGGGGGACAAAAGGTTGGGGTGGACAAGAGAAATGAAAGAAGCATTTGACGAATTAAAACACGCCATCTCAACAGCACCAGTACTAGCCACTCCAAACTATGACCATCAATGTTTTATCTTCTCACATTGCGACTCAGCAGTAATGACGGCAGTACTGACACAAAAGACAAGCATGGGACACAAGCCTGTAGCATTTTACAGATGACACCTGGATCCTGTAATGGTAGATCACTTCCCTTGCGAACAGAGTTTGGCTGCCGCAGCCTTTGCGGTGCAAAAATCATCATCCATAACGATGGGGTACCCCACCACACTATTTGTGGAACACGCCCTCTTTGCAATATTGAACAAGCACAAATCAACATTAACCACACAGAGAGCGTCAGCCTACAAAATACTTTTATCTAGACCAGAATTAACAATTGTAAGGTGCAGCAATGTAAACCCATCCAGGTCTGTAGCGGAGGTAGTTGAAGATGGTGACTACGCACATGATTGCACACAGGCCATCAAAATTTACTCCAGCACAAGAAAGATCAAGGAAAATGCCCTAGAGGGGGGAGGAGATAATGTACATTGATGGGTCCTCAACAATTGACCAGAGTGATGGGGTTAGAAGGACAGGAGCAGCAGTGGTTAGGCTGGCAGAAGATTGGATGTATGTACCAGTAAAATGTGTACAGCTGCCGCAACATTACTCGGCCCAAGCAGCAGAACTAGTGGCCCTAATATTGGCACTAAAATAGAGCTATGATAAAAGAGTAACAATATATTCAGACAGTACATATGTCACATCAACGGTACACTCAGGATTAATAAAATGACAACGAAGGGGGTTCAGAAGAGCTGATGGTACCCCAGTACAACATGGCCTACTACTTGCTGAACTGATTGAAGTAATTAATGACCCTAGGGAAATAGCCCTGGTGAAGTGTCAAGCACACACTAACGGGGATGACCCTATCTCAAAAGGAAATGAAACAGCAGACGCACATGCCAAACATGCTGCATACTTTGGTGAGATGTGGACTCTTCCAGAAAAGAAAGAACATAAAGGGAGGGCTTGAGCAAAACAGATGCCAATGAAGGAGGGATACACTCACATCCCTGAAACACAGATAATGGAATTACAGGCAGCAGCACCCATGGCAGAGAAGGAGCTATGGGTCAAAAGAGGGTGCACAATGTCCCCCACAGATGCATTATGGCGCCAGAATAATACAAACAAGGTAGTGATGCCCCTAGCCCTATTGAAAACAGCCCTGGCTCAGCTACACCATCCAGCACACACAAGAAAGGAAGTGATTGCAGCACAAATAAAGGAGGCCTGGTTCTGTCCCGAGTTAAATTCACATGTTGTGTACTTTATCAGCAAATGCCTAACATGTCAGCAGTTCACAGCCAGTCACACGCAGCAAATGATAAAAGGTACTATACCCCGGCCAGAAGGACCCTTCCTGCACCTGAACATTGACCACGTTGACATGATCAATGTATGTCAAGGACACAGATACATGATTGTAGTAGTATGCCCATTTTCGAGGTGGATAAAGGCTGGGCCCTGCTCTCATGCAGATGTCTTCAGAGCGGCAAGATTTCTAGTGAGGGAAGTTTTCCCGAGGTGGGGAGTTTGCGAAATACTGCGGTCAGACAATGGCCCGCACTTTGCAAACGAAATGTTCGAACACATAACTGCACTACTTGGCATCAAACATAAGTTTGGATGGGCATATCACCCACAGGCTAACAGAATTTGTGAACGTCTAAATGGCCTCCTGAAAGAAGAGATTGCAAAAATCCAACAGACAACTAAGAAAAGCTGGTTGTACTGCCTCCCCTTGGCTCTCTTTAAGTTAAGGAATAGGCCAGGGTCAGATCACCACCTCACATCCCACGAGGTGGTGACTGGACATCAGATGCGCCTTCCACTAACGCCACCATCAAGGGCCTTGACCGACTATGACAGCTCTGCAAATATTTTTGGTGATGAAATGTATCAATATGTGTCTTCCTTGATTACAAGTGTCGCCTTTATCTCTGAACAGCTCGAGCGCATGTGGGGCGGGTCGAAAACCACTGGACAAGAAGAAACAAACGAGGAGCAAGGACAACAAGCTAACTGGACTATTGCGGAAGGAGACCACGTTCTCCTCCGCAACTTCAACCGCAGGTGGAACAGCCCCAGATTTACTGGGCCCCACCAGGTGGAAGAAGGAGCTCCTTGAGCTGTAAAGCTCCATGATAAGAAGGTGTGGAACCACCTGCATGACATCAAGCCCTATAAAGACCAGACCCACCCTTGCGTTAACAACAGGGCCACCACTGCAACGACCACAACAAAGGACAACACAGCAACAGCTGCAATGAAAGATAATTGCGACACTGCCCCTGACCCTTCCCCAACCACAGACTATAACAACTTTGGACATTCCCCCACAGCCCACCCCAAGGTCACGAGATCCCAGGTCAAACAAAACGCTGCCCCAGCCAGCACGCCCCTGCCACTTCCCAAATAAAGGACATTGCCTAACAAATTGTTACGTTGCACCACACTTGTAGACATGTGCATGTTCTCTCTCTTTTTTTGTTTTGCACATGCAGGTACTGCACACAACTGTTTCTGTATAAGAAAAGTGAAGAAACTAACATTGCGTTTTGCCCAGGGGTCAATGCTACCCACAGACGATAACGCCCCTGAAGCCTTGTCACACCAATTTGTATATGCTATAAAAAGACCGAAATATCTAAAGAAGAGAAGGATAAGTGTATATTTCAACACATTCATTTTGGCCATAGAACAATCATTCCCACATCTCCACGAGCACTTGCCAGCTCTGAGAGATAGGTCGCTGAGATTAGCGTGGGAACAGCTTTTCGCCTGGGCATTAAACGACTACATGATAGGGAGAGCTTAACAACTAACACCTTAACGCATATCTTTTGGAGATTTTCCGGAGGGCACCTTTAGCATCACAAAGAATTAGCTGCAGGGCCGCAGCAAAGGTAAGCGCAAAATGCCGGTGATATTAGCTATTGTAATAAAAATTGTAGGAGTGTTGGTCATCACTGGTCTACTTGCTGCCTCTGGCAGACATACTATGCTTCTGAAATTATGGCTGCACCTAAAACTAATCTACCCCCTCCCACAGCTGCAACAGGTACGGTGTCAGGTGGTACAAGTAACACAAGAGGTAATGGGAATAGGGTTAAACGTAGCACATATGGGGATAATAATGGGATTGACACATATCTCACAGATTCAGCACACGTCACGAACAACATGCGGTATCAGCACATGTCCAAAATTGGTAAGCAGACAACTAAGGACAACTGCTAAGTGTGCTTGTTGATCCTGTACGCCATGAGCGCGTCAAGGACGTTTGTAGCTACTGATGTACCGGCAAGGACAGTTGAATGCCTGATATATATGGCACTGTTCCAAACAAAAGGACGATTTAAAGGGACAGTGGTATCATTGCAATGGAAGACAAGAAACTCATACCCATATGAAAATAACTTAATCAAAACACTTAAAATGTACAACAGCTACCACCTACACACTCAAGGGTTCAGATACGCAATGGATGGCCCTGAAAAAGGAGAGACGAAGAAACTAACGTTACAATACCTGCCGTGTGATTGGTATGCAAGTGAAATTTCTGGTGAACAAGGTTGCTGGGAAAGAGCTCTCATTGTAATATATGGGAAGATATACACAAATGAAGGATGGACAGATGGAGTGGTAGGGAGCAATATGGTAACAAACGAAAATGTGAACTCGATAAATGAAACAAACCACAAGTGTTGGATGGAGTGGGTAAAAAGTCGTTCACTGTTAACATGGCTGGAGAAAGACGAAGACCCAATAACTATACTGCTGCTTACTGCACCTATCAACCTATTGTGCTATCAACACAATGGCGATGTTGATGTTGGAAATAACAACAACTGTAAAAGTACAATATTGATACCAGAGGTGGGTACCGGCACAGCAGTTCTAATGGGCCACTATTGGGCCTGCGGCAATAGAGCATACCACACATTGCCTCCATCATGGAATGGCATATGCACTATGGTACACATCAACGTACCATCTCTGGTTGTGCCTCAGAAACATGTCAACATGGCCAACTTCCCCAAGATGGACCAAGGAGAGAAAAGGAGGAAAAGATCTGTGACATTTAAAGAAAGTGACGAGAATGACGACACAAACATTCTGTCAAGAGTGAGAAGATAAGGAGAACCACTGACGGGAAACTACCTGTGGGGAAGATCGGAACATCTCTCACTGCCATTCCACCGGAACACAGACTATTTAGCAGAGCAGCAACGTTCTTCTCATCAATAATACACCCAGGACTGCAGGCATATGCAAATGAAAAGTGGCTCCAGATAACCCGATGGGAGCTAATGATGACAATTAATTCCACCGTCAATGGATTGAATGCAGTAAAAGAACTGAGGGCGGTACGTATGGTAGCCCTACAAAACAGATATGTGCTAGACCTCCTCACAGCAATGGAAGGATGAGTTTGTGCAAAAATTGGACAATCATGTTGCACATTTATCCCTGCTAATGACGCAGACAATGGAACACTTACTGAAGCAGTATCAGCACTTGCCCTGATGCACTCGAAAATGGTTGAAGAAAGTAAAAGAGTAAAGAAAGATGACAGCTGATTCTCCTTTTTATGGTCATGCATGCCCTCATGGCTGTCAGACGGACTGAAATTGATAGCTGTTGATTAGTAGGAATGGCGGTGTTAATTGGAATGAGGGTTTTGAAGGCAAGAAAAGAACGTACAACGGATGAGATGATGGAAATGGTTGGCATGCAAGCCCTGCTACCAGCCGAAGACGACAAGCACACGGACATGATTATACAAGAAAGAGAAAGGTTGCGCAAACAGATACTTGAAAATCACCTAGACCCGCCATCTGTGAAGGTGGAGAACCCGAGGAGCTATGTTGGAAGATTGGTATATTGTAAACCCGGCGGCAGATGCGTTTATATGTACTGGTCATTTGAAGATCATGTCAACCACTATGGACATCTGGCTGGAATAACGAAAGTATGGAGAGTGAAAGGAGATAAGGAGAAGGATGATTTTGTAGTCGACAAGTCGACCAGAGGGGGTACTGAAGTGGGAGAATGGGATAACACCCTCCCCCTGATCTCATCCAGACCAAGGCCTAGGGGATCACGGCCCAGACACCTCCCACGAGAGGAGTTTGCTTATTGACCAGATGACAAAGTACCCTGCTTCAAAAACATGCATATACGAAGAATATGCCGGCGCCTGCAACATGGATCAGCTCGACTAGAACAACAGCCACAAGTATTCACATCGTTAGAGATGCCATGACGACATAGCCAAAAGACAAGAACACACGTGCCACCATGCACACTGGTCACTCATACACCAACCAACACGAAGAATATACTCAGTGCTATAACGTAGCGGACTGACATACCCAGGGACATGCATCATTGTTATTTTTCACATAGGCCTTCTACAGCACCGCAGAAACGCAAGACGCCTGAAGAGCTTGTGTATATGCTTGCCGATGCTTTCTTGCTACCTGTCACTATGAAGATACCACCATGTATATCTAATGCTATGTAGGACACTCTGACACCCTGCGACACCCACGGTATGGATTATGTACCGCCAACCATGGACTAGGCCCAAGTAGGCCGCAAGCAAGAGTCCCCAGGCAGGAGCCTCGCAAATGAAAATCCTCTCAGAACGAAATACAAGTGCTGACCATGCAGAATGAGCCCCAACGAGAGCCCGCAGCCAAGGCCACAATGTTGCAACCTGCATGCTGCCCGCCCAGCGCCAAGGTTATACCTACAGGTGCCAAGCCCTCAGAGACAAAATATAAAATCTAATGCTCATAATTCTACTCCAGCTACGGTCTCCCCACACGTGACTAAGCCGAGCTGACAAGGTGCCAAGCCTACGAGACAGAGAACCGCCAGGGTCCCATGTCTAGGACACAATCTGCAACAACGAAGCGGCATGTTGGACACCTACAGCGATGGGAAAGACCTGCTCACCAGCCCGTAAGCAGACCTGTCCATTGTCCGCACAAACACATAGTTGCACATTGTTGCTAATGTCAGGTGCACCGCGAGCTGGGAACGACGATTGTCCCAGGCTTGGGGGCTCGCGGGAGAACCAATCAGAATACAGGGGGGCTCATCACTGATGCTATTACTCTTAGCCAATCAACAAAGGTCCCCTTGTAACAATTCCAATGTAACAACTGTTAGGGACAACCCAAGTGTACCACCTGACCCGTCCTCATCCACTAACATTTCTTCCCATAGGGGATCCATACTAACCCTACCACTCGGGGAACCAACCCGAAGTGGCGATAGGTTTTGTGATGATTTTCCCAGGTGACGCAAGTAACGCGTCATACTGCTGTAAAAAGGGCCTGCGAGCCCCGCTAACGGACTGAGCGTATCCCTGCGTTACTCTAAAAAACAGCAGTAGTTGCCTTGCTCCTTGAGTGTGTCTCATACTCCTTTTGGGACTCGGGTGGAGTTGGGGCCTCCCCAGCCCCGGAGGTCCGTGGACGGCTCTGCCGGCCCCCGGGAGATCACCCTGACAACCTTCTTCTAAAATACCCGTTCCTCAACACCTCAAGTGCCTCCTGCTTTGCCACCACTTTCACCACTCTTGTGGCAAACCACCACCTTAGTTTCTCTTGCCTACTCCTCCTTGACTCCTCTCACCACCTCTTGCTTAAATCCTTTTCCTCCATAGGGACCTCTACGACACATGCCACCTTCACTTTCGTACCACCTGGCTCTTTCTATCTCTCTGACCTCTGCTCCCCAGCCTCCTGAGGTTTTTCCTCCCCAGTCTTCCAGATATCTCTTCCTCAGCACCCCGGGTGTCCTTCTTTCTTACAATCCTTATCTCTTTCAACAACACAGGTCACTTTCATTCCAACATGTGGGCACTTGTTTTCCCTGCCCTCTGGATGTGTCACTCATAAACAGTCTGGGTCTATCGCTTCTGAACCTCTGGGACCTTTATTTCCCCTCATGGCCTGTGCATTTCTCACCAAAGGATTCTGGGTTGATCTTTCTCTCCAATCGTTATTTTTTTCCTCTGAAGCATCTTGGGTCTCTCTTTCTACCCAACCTCATGGATGTTTCTCTCTTTAGCTAGTGTCTGTCTATTAGGTATCCTTCTCCCTCCTTCTGCATCTCTCCACCAGCCTCCTATGTTTTCATTACCACGGCCTCCTGGGTCCCTCCTCCTGCCCCCTGCCTATCCATCTCATTCAGCTCTCCTCTTAAGCAGCTGAAAAATTAGCTCCTGCTCCAGAATACCACACCTATCTGCCCAAGTACCTCCATTTCATATAGTCCTCACACAACGCTTTCCAGTCTTGCTCTCAACTAACAGAACCTAAGTGTGTAGGATTGTTAAGGAAAACTTTGGATTGGTGGTTCTCTGTACCTGGTTGGGTCACTCCCTGCTTTCCACACCTTTGACCCACGTGTGATTTGTTTCCTGGGTTATCGATTGACTTGTGTTCTATCATGACTCACATTATGGGTCCACACTGTTGGTGTTTGTGTGTCATGGTTACCTCACAAGTAGAGGAGCATGCAAACCTGAGGTAAAGCCTGTTCCTGAGCGGGAACCAATGGACTCACCCCATAGCGCAGCTTGACAGATATGACCTGGCAACTATGTGTAGTCAGCAACTCATGAACTCCCACTGCAATAGGTTACTGGTTGGAAATAACTGATCATCTCTTCACAAAGGGGAACCTTGTGGCTGCTAGTACTTCTGATGAATGAATCTTACATCCCCATGCATTCATTATATGATACTGTAATATGTCTAAGGTTCCAAGATTTCAGGATTCCATGTATGTGTATGGGTTGTTGAGCAGTTCATGTCGAGGATCAGACCTTTCTCTACTATAATGGCCCCTTAAAAGGGCAGGAACTTCCAAAGTAGCTGTATGATGAACCCCACCCCCCGAGTGTGGCATGGCGGGGTTAGCCAGGGGATCCTACTCACACTTTCCATGGGTCCAGGATCCTTTGGCGTGTGGCGGTACCTTGCCCACTTGGCAATACCAACATCCACCAGTAAGAGCAGGTAGGGAACTTCATCAAAATCCCAAAAGACGGACAAATCTTAATTTCACTGGTCTCTGAGCAACTGGCAAAAAGAGCCCTTAAGCATAATGTCCTTTTAGCCTGTCCACACATCTCTTCCCTTCCTGCATACCACATCAGTGGCAGAATCTACCTTCAGGTTCTTTTTTTATACTGCTCGATCTTTTAGTGCATCTTGTTGCTGTTGCTAAACCCCTGCGTGTGCCACTATTTGGATAGACGTTGTGGGTCTAATTGAAGCATCTTGTTAGCATGCACACCCTGCATTGCCAGATGATCATCCATTGAGGAAGCTGAATCACATGGTAGTGGTTAACGTCATGGAGGGGCACATTCTCCAGATCCACCCTACCCTCTTGTAGGTGACTGACTGGGTATTGGGTAAGAGGTTAGGAAAAGGGCAAGTGGAGTAACTGTCCTCGGACTCAGAGCTGGAAGGACAATCCTCCTGTTTTTCAGGCTTTCCAAGTATGCAAAGAGGTCACAATGAGTTGCCGAAATCACATAGTTGTGCCACTGACTGCTAAGGTGAAAAGGGGTGACAAAATGTTTAAAGCTGCATTAAGGATTTAATTGAAATAAAAGGAACTAATCCAGATCAGTATCAAATTAATTTACCATACGTCATTTTCTACATATTTGTACTGTACATATTTGCATTTTCCATCCACAAGATGCAAACTGATGCTAGCTGTGAATGGGCTCCTTGTGTTATTTAAGTCGTCTGACATAGTAAGAAAAAGGAAAATGTGCATTTGACATGCTGGAGGTGTATGAAATATGCATCAAGCCACCAAGGAATTCAAAGTCAATATCACCTTGGTGGAATAGCAAGCCAATGACTTTGAAGACGTTGTTAAGTGATATTACAACACAGAGTACTAAAAGGCTATTATGACAGCTTGGACATCATTGTTCTGTGAACTCAACATCTTCTTGGCATTGCTGTCCATTATAACATACATGTGGTTTAGTATTTTGCACAATTCAGTAAAAATAAACCTGTAGAAACTCTGTTCCTCACTTAAACTAATAACAGGATTAGTAGTGTGTTTTCCAGATACAACGTGAATATGCATTTTTGTTGTTAAAAAAACTATTTTTACAGGTAACTACGTTAAATTTACGTTGGAATTACTGCTTAAACTATTTAGCTCTTCATGGGGTCTGGATGCTTGCTGCTAAAAACGTTGACACCTAAATAGAATGTGAAACTTTTGTGTTGAATGTTATTGATTTAAAGAGTGTTGATTGAATTATGTGGAACATGTATATGAATGTTATGCATTGTATTTTGTATTAAATGTACAGTTTTTGTAATTTTACATATTAAATATTATTGTATGACCTATTTATTGAATAGTTTTTATGATACTATAAAAACAAGTTAATGTTTTGGAGTTAGTTGATGAATGTCTCAGGAGGATAGCTCAGGGGCAACACACGTGTCTTGAAGCCAGACAACGCAGAACAACACATGTTCCATACCTTTGTCCGTGCTTAGAAACCTCTGGTTATTAAGCGTTTTATAAATAACCAATTAATTGTATCTGTAAAGTTTATATTAACTACACGCATAACAACAAATAAATAAGTAATCTACATGAGCCAGATTTCCTTTTTTGTACCGAAAATGCATTCAATGTTCATACTTTGTGAAAATCAATTAGAATGAATGCATCAAACAAAAACATATAGATGTCATTCTTTCCTGTTTTTACCAACCCTTCATTATATTTACCTTTCACCAGAATGCAGAATGCAGTCAGAAACAAACAGCAAACATTGTTTTATCCGTTTCTATTTTGACCAAAAGAGGGTTTTGGCTTTCAAATACTATACTATGTAACTACACTGTCCTTTCCTATAAACATATTACCATTTTCAGCTATACCGTGACTGACTGAGAAAGGGACATCCTGATCTTAAAAGCTAGAGCAAATGTGTGTGTTACCCAAATAGATGCTCCTTCTTGGAAATATGACATTTTTTCTTTCAACATTAAAACTACATAAATAGCCAATTATGAACTATTCCAAATGGAGTGCACTTGATATGGCTCTGACGTGCTACGATCAGATAAAACACTATGACACATTTCTAGTAGCTAGTGTTTATTCAACTTGCATATGATACCTCTTTTTGCCATATGATACAATTTAAATTATCCTCCTGTTTCCAAGAGCTCAATGTTTCTCTGCCACTTTCTGTGTAAATTCGTTACTATCTATTTCACAATGCTCTCTATATACATTCTCAATAAATATTAGACTTACAAGTCTGCAATTCACAATTCTCATGCGGCAATACCTATGTTGCATGCATCACGAGCGGGCTAGATCCCACGCTGTATCTTGAAAAAGGTGTGCTTTTTCGAGATACAGCGTGGGCTCTAGCCCGCTCGTGCTGCATGCAACATAGGTATTTGAACCTGGTATTTGATGTCTGTGGAATAATCACCTATATGAGCACCAGACTCTTTTGCGTTCTAGGAAACACGTATTCTAATTGAAGTTAAGACACCACACCCTCAGTTAGGGTCTCTTTCTGGAATTATCACCCTTATCTGTATACATAGAGTACCTACCTTAAGTACTTTTAAAAGCAAAACTATCTAAATTGGGAAAACCATGATGATATTATGCAAATTGTGGTGAACTATTTGAATATCGATAAATATCAAAGCCGTCCTGGTGAATTGTGCGGTCTTATCATCACCAAGAAACTGATTATTAAAGCTATTGACTTGAGGACGACGGACTGGTCGAAACACGTGTCGAATGTGCCAATAAACCACTTTTGTCACATAAGATTTGTGGAATCTAATTATTGCATTAGGATTTATGAACTCTATTTATTGTGGTTCAGATAAAAGGAATTTGGGATACTCAAGTACTGTTACAGTTGTCAGGTGATTATGCTGCAGATCCCGAGAGGATTAATACTCTCTTTAACCTCATACAGGGCTGGATGGCACACAATGGGCTGGCACTTAACGAGGCTAAAACGGAGCTACTTCTCGTTGGGACACAGCAAAGGCTGGATAAACTTCTGCATTATATCAGAGTTTTTCCATAACGGGATGATCAATAGATGTGCACCCGAGGGTCAAAACTCTTGGTGTATACCTGGGTTCGACCGTTTCCATGAATGATCATGTGAGTTTTGCGTCGTCATCGTCCTCATCACCCCACTTTGCTAAATTCTGCCTTATAGTTCAAGAGCAGTTGTGCTATATTGGCTCGGGCAATAGTTGGAACCAGAATAGATCATTGCGACAGCCTACTTGCGGGTACCTGGCAGAGCAACCTGACTAAGCTCTAAGTAGTTCAGAACAAGGCTGTTAGGATTGTGGGTCTTCTAAAGTGCCAATTTCATGTTACAACTGCAAAAAGGTCTTTACGTTGGCTACCAGTGAGGGAGCGTCTAAAGTTTAGGCTGCTCACCATTACCCATAAATGCCTGTTTGGAAATAACCCAGTCTATCTCAGACAGAGACTGAGTCTAAAACAACATGCACAGGTGTTAAGATCTAGTCAGAGCAATGTGCCCACTGTGCAGCAGTGTTCGCTTGAGAGAGCTGGCAAATGTGCTTCTAATTTTATTGTCCCATATTTTAGGAATCGCTTGCCTCCCCATTTATAATCTGAGGTATCTCTTGCATTATTTAAGAAAGCGCCTGCAACTTTTAATTTTACTTAAAATGTAGCGTGATTCTTTTACTGGTCAGATTTTATTCAGCCATTTTGTGCCCGTGTTTTTAATGGTCTGGTTTTATGATTTGTGCCCTTGTTTTTTTGCCTGTCCTGTTATTATGTTTTTAGGCGTGTCTGATATTAGATCTGTTCTAATGGTCTGCATTTGTGTTTATGTTTAGCACCCATTTTCCTCCAGGCCTGAGGCGCTTTTGTAGATGAATAAATTAAGAAATAAATATGCTTCCACCAACCACTGAGCCTCAGAGATGCCACTTGGCCTAGAACAAACAAATCAGTCAGACTGAAGAAGGGGATAATGTCCATGATAGTTTGAAAATGCTTCCTTGGCATTGGCAAGAACGCTATCGCAAGAAAGTGCCTTCAGCTAGTTCGTGAGAAAATGGCTTGTGCCTCTAAGAAGCTATACACTTTGCAGTCTGAATTTTGGGTTCCTAAATGAATATTTCTGGTTTCAAGATAATCCAGGGATCTATTAGTAATTGCCCTGCCTTTACCAACTAGGTGTGGACGTAGGGGAAACTTACTTAAGCTCATAAAGAGTGCCTCCTACTGTCAAGTGCACTGGTCAGAATGGCTTCCTGATAGTATGAACTAAACTTCTACCCTGTATTCTGGGAATTTTAGTACTTGACATCCTATCCAGTAAGAATAAAGCATGTTCTCAGATACACTCTGTAAGTCATGCCCGAACATTATTATATATTCACAGGCCTGACTTACACAAAGCTTTTACAGTGGTACACTCCCATTAAAAATCGCTTTGTAAATCAGGCCCATAATCTCTAAATACTGCGATTGGGATATAAAGGTCACCTCAAATGTTGAAGATTCGCAGCCCATGCATTGAGAATGCTGTGAAAAGGAGACATGACCTGAAAGTGAAATACATTTGTGGACATGATACTGGGCTGCTTTAAGGGTGTATTTTGACGGCATAGTTCATCCACAGTGTCGAGTGATGTTAAGGACTGCTCAGCATGGAGCAGCTTGATGATCCCAGATACAGAAAGAAATTGGCATTGGGAGAACTGGCAGGCTCCCTGCAGGGCTAATGTATTCTTCATTGACTCTAGGCAAGGGGGAAGTCAGGCTGGCGCTTGAGAGTCAGAAAAAAGCCACTAGTCTACCTTAGACTTTTTCTTGCTTTTTTTACATTGAACAAAGGTTTTTCACTTGCTATCATGCAACACACATTTAGTTGCGTTAAAAAACAAAAAACAAGTACATTTTCAAAATATGAGTAGTTAAGGCTTTTCTCATATCTTTCTTTTAGTTTTAACAACTGTGAGAATCCACAGTTCCTACAATTGAATTCGGTTCAGATGTCGACCCAATTCGATGCCACACACGCCAATGAAGCAATCAAAAGGTTAGTGTCAATAGTTGCACGTGCACACTTATAGAGATATTACACTCCCATTTGGGTTTCAACCACATCAACAATACGTTTTTTTGTTTTTGTTTTTAGATTGCCATAATGTGAAAGGTCAACCAATGAACTTTTTTCTGACACTCAACTCTTGGTGTCACTACTTAACGTCCTGAAGACGGGTCCAGCAAACATCCCACGGCAGTTTAAGTCAGCCATAGAGTGTTTCATTTTCAAAAAATTGCTGCCAGTACCCAGAAACACATTGTTCTGTGTCGACGAAGTCAAGGACTAGTTAATGATCAATTGAGGATACACGAAATAGCAATATGTCTACCTCACATTCTTACTAACCTCACAACACTGTTCAAATATAATGGCCGTGTTTGTTTTGGTTTGTTGAAAACATCAACTTTCACAAATTGCCTTTTATGTGATGTTTTGTGTGAATAAAATGCCTTGTTGTCTCTTTTATAGAAATGTCTTTTTTATAGAAACGTTTTTGAGTGTTTTTACATTTATAAATTAAAATATGTTTATCTCTATTTTTCCTGTCCTGATCTATCGACTGACATGATTGATAGCACTTGTTGCAAATAGACACACCTAGTACGTGTGTAGCGGGTAGCTGTTTTCAGTGGCATTTTTCTACATAGAGTCAGAAAAAAGGCAAGGCCCCTGGCCCAGAAATAACCCTGGTTGACTTCTTTGCCCATGAACCCTGATACGTGTCCCATACATAACAAGACTTTTTAATGCAGCTTTGTGGCTGAATAGGGCCCCGGAGTCCTGGAGCAAGGCAGTAGTAGTGCCTATCTTCAAGAAGGGAGACAGGAACCGACCGGTTAATTACAGGCCCATCTCCCTTCTTGTTCTAGGGGAAAAGTCTTTGCAAAGGCAGTTTTGAGGCACCTTGAGGCATGGGTTAGGGATGCTGGGGTCTTGAGCCACTTGCAGGCTGGTTTTCAAAAGGAAACTAGTATGGTGGACCAGTGTCTGAGGTTACACATGTTATCTGACAAATACATTGCCCTAAGGAAAATGCCCATTTACCCTCTTTTATCAATCTTAAATCGGCATTTGACACACTCCCGGGAGCGAAGGTATGGGCCATCCTGCAGGAGCTGAGTATCCCTAAAGGGCAAGTAGATGTTTGGTGATATTAGAATGGATTGTCTATACTTTAGAACATTGTTACTCATTACGTAGCCCTCCAGATGTCTTTGGCTGCGGCTGCTAAGTGCCATTAAGTCTCTCTACACTGGAAATGGTCACACGATCCACTGGGGGTTGATGGCGCTACGTCTGGCACAATGAGAATAGAAAAGGGGGTACATCAGGGATGCACCCATATACTCTTTTGTGTCTTCATTAATGGGGTAATCAATGGATTGATAGAGGTCCTGGCAAATGCCCCCACGCTGGTAAGTAATATGATCCCAATCCTTATGTTTGCAGACCATGCAGTTATACTTCCCCTTACTCCAGTGGGACTGTGGTACCAGCTGGAAATATCTGCAGTACTTTTGTCAGGTGAATGGCCTATGTATCAACATTCAAACATCCAAGGCAATGGTTCTCAGGGAGAATGAGGTCAACAAACATTGCAGGATAAAACTTAGTTTAGCAGACGGCCAGATTGAGCACGTTGCTCCCTATGACTATTTAGGCCTTACAGTAAAGGAGGAGTGTACATGCAAGGAGCAGCAAGACAAAGCTAGGATTGTACTAGCAAGGAATAATGACGCTCTAGCCAAGTTTACCAGAGAAGATGGAGGCAGGCCGTAAGGGTTGCTCTTGAGGCATATAAAGCTCAGGCCAACTTTATCTGTCAGCCTTGAATTAAATCTCCAGCTCACAGAAGCAGTCTACAAGGCAAAGCCAGTATACTATTGGGTAAGGGTTTGGACCAATGAAAACAAAACCAGTGCAGGCAGGCTGTATGGGATGTGATGTCTCAGGAAGCAGCCATGCATTTGCCATGGTTCAAGTGCCTAAACACAATCTTAAAACCCTGGGGCTCACAGATTTTTTGACCAACCGTGATATATAATTTGTAGGATTCCAAAACTTGTATTGACAATGCTCAAAAAACAGCAAGGGAGGATAAATTGTGTGCAAGGCTGGCCCAATCTCATCATTTTCTAAGATATTGGACGGTAGAACAGACCCTGGGCTATGAAGACCTCCTAGACCACAATGCACCGCAATCAGAGTAGATATTTATTTATCACAGTTCACCTGGGCATCCTTCCCGTGCCAGCTGTTAAGAGCAAGTGGAACCATAATGTTACACATAGATGCCCTTTCTGCCCTGACGAAATTGAAGATATGGTTCACTTTGTTGTGTTTTGTCCGTATTATGCTGATTTGAGAAGATGTTCTCTAAAGCCTCTCTTCCATACTCGTGCAATCAAAACCACTGGCAAGGTCACAATATTATGTTTAGAAGCTAAAGACAGCTTTGCAACTTATGCCAGGAGAAAAAGGACACAATATGCTCACTATTCTATGTGGGACAGTGATGGTCAGACAACATTGGTTTTCTATGTTCAAGGTATGATTTCTTGGTTTGAGTTATTATCATTTGGTAAGGGCAATGGGAGGGTTCGTCCAACTAGAATAATATTAATGCACACCATCCTGACCTTTCCCATGTATTGCAGTTTCTACCATGTAGGACTTGTCACCATAGTAATCAATGCACGTTTGCATTTTGGAATGATCCATTCGTAATTAATGTTTATTTATTTTCTCTTAAGTGTCTTTTAAGAAAACCTTTCACAGCACTTTATGGCGAATATTTTAACAATATATTTGCCATCTGATTTTATTGGTATTACTCAATGTTTTTATTCTTGTTCTTTATAATGTATGTGTTGGCTTTTATGACATTTTTGCCAAAATAAAGTACGAACGAAAGAAATGTAAGTAAACCTAAGATGGTGTCCTGAAAGTATTTAGCCTCCCACACATTCTCTTAGTGTGAAAACATCAATATACACTTTACCTTCTTCAGTAAGGATATTTACTACTTATTCTTAGCCTGTGTATAAAAGAAAAGTGTGCTACGAATAGGGGACACAATCATTTTATCAAAGCTACTGGGTATTATTTATTAGATGTTGCAAGCAATGATTCTCATGTTTCTGTGTAATAGCTTTTAAAAGAGAGTCCCCTAAGCTGCCTTCAGGACCTCTGTCATATTATTTCTGACCGATCCTTTTGATTTATTCAGGACAATAATTCTATTTTTCAATCATTGCCTTTCTTACAGGTGGTGTTCAGAAATACAATTATTTCTTTGGGAACAGCTCAAATAACGCCTATTCTATATAAAAAAAACAAATTATTGCAACAGATAGTATACAGAGACAACATAGGTTGTCCAGTCAAAAAACATGGGGTAGCAGCAGTCAGTCTGATGTCAAAACAGGATATCAACTAGCAAGCAAATTCAAATACTTACCCAGATTGCATCTGTAAAACAGTGTATTTTTTGGGTGGACCACCAGAGTTTGACCTCTAACCAAAAACACATGTTCCTAGATCGCTCTTCAGAAGATACTCATACACAGGCCAATAAAGCCAGTGAACATATGAATGTAACTTTGCGCAACAGTTTTACATTATGGGAATTGGCCTGAATCGGAGTGCTTAGGCGAGTACAGCTTTTGCAATATTCAAAGAGTACACATTGTTGAAGTTTAGGCCTCAAAGACCAAACCTTTGTGTTTCTCATTTATCTAACGAGAATTATTCATCCATTCATTCCCTTCATTTTTTTAAAAAAAGTCCTTTAAAGGATGAAAAACAAATCACTGTGATGATCAGTGGGGAGACTGAATGAATTGACTTTGAATCTCTACAGCCACCAAGGAGATGGTATTTGACAATGTTGTATGTCTTTTAAATTGGAATGTTTCTGAGCATCTCTGCATGGTCTTGTTTGATCACCCTTACATACTTGCCATACAAGCAATATGCTTTTATGTTCATCCACAAAACACAAAGGATTGTTTTGTTGTTGACAAAAATACATGAATTGGTAAAAATAGAAAAAACATGCAACTTGAGAGGATCAATGTGCACCAACCTATGATATAGCTTTCTAGTGATCCATTATATGCTAAATGCAATTATCTTGCTTCCACTTATGTTAATTAGGAAAATATGTTGTAGGGGAGGCTTTTCATATACAATCCTTAATTGTTATGGCAAAACAATGCACTTGATTTAGACTAATTAATGCTGACAATACTTTTTAAACCAAAGCATTCCATTCTTTGAGGGTTCTTAGCTTATCTTGTGTTATGCAGTGGTACCTTTTTCAGAATGAACATTCCAGTATGTATGTTTGTGCTCTCCATGGATGCATTCTGAGAGAGATTCCAATATTTTTGAGAACATGTTTTCAAAATGTGATGTCTCATAATAATTGGCAATTTCAGTAGTTAATATTGACGATATTTCCAAAACTGAAGACAATTCCATACAAATAACAATCCCAGGAGCAGGCAACCAAGTAACTCTCTGCAGTAGGCAGCAGCAAATCCTTAGTGGTAGAAGTGCTTGCTTTAAGCTGTGAAGGGCGAACTACGTTTTCCATATGTTTTCTGATGTATTCCTCTTATCATTTGCATGCCTCTTGCACTCTTCAGGCAGGAAGTTTGGTTATGGTTAGTGTTAGAAAACTGATTCATAGAAATATTCTAGTACACAGCATCCAGACGATATGCAAATATAGGCACCACCATATTTGTTTTTTGACAAGCATCCAAAACAGAGGTTTTAGTTGTAGTTATTTTCTTTCGAAAAACTAGAAATGGTGATTGTTTAAAAAAGGTATCACACATACAAACACATTATTTGTGTTTCATTGGAATATTAATGTTTACTGCTCCTTAGAGTACGCACTGTATGATTGTTTAGCGTGTTTTGGGAGCACAGAGCGCAGCACCACTGCAGAAGATCAATGTATAGCATGTTTTTTGAAGTGCAGCGCCACTGCATGGGTTTGGTGCATTGATATAATGTGGTACAGCAAGACATGTGTTATTGAGCATTTTTATGCAGCGCCACTGCATGGGTTTAATGCAATTGCTTCAAGCTATGTGTTGCCAGTGCAACCTATGGACATGTAGATGAAAACAGGCTATGCAGTAAAAAACGATTTCCACATATAAAATGCAAATACATTTTTCACAGTTAAAAGCATATTTTTACCTGAAATTCCTCTGTTGCAGGAGACACATTTGAGGATTAATGAACTAACCTCATTAACAAGAAACGAACACGCTAACTCATTAATAACATAATGTGTTCTCCAGTGCAAAATGAATGGAAAATGACAGGCTCTGAAAGTCATTTTAAACGCACATTCAGATTATTTTTTGCTTCTATTTGCGCTCTGTCCACAGTATTTGCAGGAAGCAAAGACTCGAATAAGCAGGAAATCAGTTTGGTTACAGTTGCAACTGTATAAGCCAAGCCATTTTGTGCAGAGGGTGGATAGGGCATGATAGAATTTTATTGGTTAGGATCCTTTGGTAGGAGGTAACCAGAGTTTTCTTGTATAATCTCGGGGAAAAAGCTAGGGAGAGGACATCTTGACACAACTCGGAGAAGGACTGGGTTGATAGTTGGGGATGTCTGATTCCTAAAGCAGATTCAACTTGGTTGCAGAGACTGGAATTTCCAGCAAATAAGTCCCAGTTTGAGTGACAGCAAATGCTTGTCCTTGCTGGGTGAACACATCCAGAAGGCGAACAGCCGAAGAATTTCACATGCTGAACAGATTAGGTAATTATACATTGCAAAGTACGGGGGCAGAGTGTGTGAATGCGAAACTATTCAGTCAGTGTAGAAGAAAGAATTCCAGTGTCTTATCAACAGGTTTAATGTTGCAAATTAGACTATTCTCGCCGCTCACAGATAATGTTGTTACTGTGCTATTGCATTTATTTCTGTAAAAAGAGTGAGATCGTGTTTAAATGCAACTTTTATAATACACAAAAATATCTGAAAGCAGACGGGTAGTGTGTTTTATTTTCTCTTTCCTTCGTGCATTTACCAATACAGTGCTGATGATGTGGGGAGATGTGGTGTTCCTGAAATGCAAGCCTGAGGTTTCTCTAGTGATCACACGAACAACCTAAACAAAAATAAGGGGTTCTGGATATTGGGGCCACAAATAAAACAAAGGAATTATGCTCAACAAAAATACCACCAACCACGCATACCAACCACGCATACCACCCACGCATACCAACCACGCATTTCTGTGTACTGAAATAATGCATATCCACTGTATTATTATTATACATAACCCAATCTGAATACAAGGAGTGATTGTTGCTAAATTATTTTTCGGCGGTAAGAAAATACCGCCAGGCCCCAAATCTACACAAAATGCCCAACATATTTATGGTGCATTGGCCAGGAACCGAACCCGGGTCAACTGCTTGGAAGGCAGCTATGCTCACCACTATACTACAATCCAATACAATTAAAATTCTTGTTGTGAAGATGAAAATTGAAAAATCACTGTTCAATCAACATAATATGAAAATTCATCTGAATTCATCAATTCTTATAAAATGTTCTACTTTTGCCTTCCCAATGGAAGTGTCCATAGTCCAGTGTTTCAATTTTATACTTGAAGTCAATTGAAAATAATAAAATAAAACAACTAACTAAAAAAAATAATTAACATAACAGATTAAAACAATTAATTAAAATAATAAATACGTGGAACTCCATATGCCAGGACACTTGTCTGCCTCTTTTGGTTCATTCGGGTACTCTTTCATCTTGGTACTCTTGGATCCTTTTCTATAGAAGTCATCTTTTCTTTGGCATTCCGGTTATTTTGTCTTCACCTCCACCCGGAGGCAGGCATCTTTTGGTCTTCATCCAGGGGACTCCAGGACTCCATCGTCTCCTGTGACCTCCGGTACAAATATGTTAATATTCTAAATCAAACAGAAAAGAAACAGATTAAGTATATAGCACAATACCAATTTCACCCTTTTGCCAAAATAAAACACGCCTTCGAAAATATTTCACCCTTTTTCTTTTGCCTTCTGAAATTAAGTACAGGTTATAGAGAACAAGCATACATAAAACAACATTCAATATTTATTGCATTTTCATTCTGCACACCGACTCCATGAGCTTCCATTACTTTTTTTATTTATTTACTTTTTATATTATTTATATTTTATATATATTTACATATATTACAGTGTTTATGTACCATTTCAACCATCTTTTCTTTTTAACTTCTCTGTCACTGCCTCCTGACTAGACATAGTCACTCCATCTTTTTATGTTCTAGGGACTTTATCTGTTTCTACATGCTCAAGCTGCCTGATCTCGTGTCTGGGATTGCATGGCTTAATCTGATTTACATGCACAAACTGTTCAGTTACTGTTTCACCTTCAGTCTTTAAAATTTTATAAACTATAGGAGAAACCTTATCTATAATTCGAAATGGCCCCTGCCAGGCTGCTAGAAATTTAGAATTTTTCTGTTTACTTTTTCCAAAATGAAACTTATACACCTGATCCCCTACACTGTATTCTCTCACTGATGTTCTTTTATCGTAGTATGACTTTGCACTGTCAGCAGCTCTTTCTAGATTTGTCTGCACAAAAGCAAATGCATGTTGCAAATGCTTCCTCAATTCATCAATGTACTCATGAACTGTGGATGCACTCACAAGTGCCTGCTCATGTGTTCTGTATAGTAGGTGTTGTGGTACCACCATTTTCCTACCTGTTAAGACTTCATGTGGACTAATACCTGTTGCTTTGGCAGGAGTTGATCTGATTGCCATCAAAACCAACGTTAAACGTAAATCCCAGCTGGAACCTGCTTCTGCCACAAATTTCTTTATATGTCCACAACAGACCTATTGCTCCGTTCAACTCCACCTGAAGAGGCTGCCCGATATGCGATATGTAGTTTACTTTTCACACCCAGTATTTGCCATACCTTACTCATTAGAGTACTTGTGAAATGACTTCCTCTGTCTGACTCAATTCTTTGTGGCAACCCAAACCTTGAGAACACATGGTTCACCAGCAATGTGGCTGCCGTTTGCGCACTACAATCTGATGCAGGAATACATTCAATCCACTTCGACATCAAACATATCACACTTAACATGTAACAGTTTCCTCTGCTCGACCTTTTTAAAGGGCCTACATAGTCTATTTGCAAATCTGACCATGGAAGAGTTAGGCCTCTTTTCATCAATGGGGCTCTATGCATTGGTGAAGCAGGTTTAAATTGGGCGCATACTAGACATCCTCTAGTATATAATTCCACATCTTGGGACATATGTGGCCAGTAAGCATAATCTTTTAGTATTTCCAATGTTTTTTGTGAACCTCTGTGGCCTGCAATTATTGCATCATGTGCATGTTGTAGCATTAGCCCTCTGAATGAAAGGGGTACCACCCACTGTATTTGTCCTGTTATGGACTCTCTAATCATGAGTCCATCCTGCAGTCTAACTCGTTTTTTATTCTTTAACAGCACCCTCAACTCTTCTTTTCCCATACAATCATTTTCTGTTAAAGCGTTTTGTTCAGGATCTATCAAATGATTATAATAGATTCCCAAAATTCTATCATTCTTTTGTGCCTCAATCAAATCTTGGTCTGGCATATCATGACCCCACTGTACCACTGGTTGATCTACCTCCTTTGGTGCTTTAGAACGTGTTACTGCATCAATTTGTATTTCACCCAGTAAATCATGTATAGGTAGCAATTCTCCCATCACAGCCCCAATTTTAGCCAGGTGGTCTGCCTTATCATTTCCCTCCTTATCCTCTCCGGGTGTTTTTAAATGCCCACAAATTTTTCTCCAGTATATTGTCAAATCATTTTCTGACACCAATTTGTCTATGGCTTGTATCATTTTTCCATGTTTAAGTGGCTTTTTGTTGTATGTAACCATGCTTCTCGCTTTCCAGCCAGGTAAATACTCCACAAAGCTATTTCGTGCATAGTCAGAATCAGTCACCAGGACAATTTCACTGAATTTATTATCAACTGCAGTAGCAATTGCTTTATAAATGGCCGCCAATTCCGTCACTTGACTGCTTCTAGCTTCAATCCTCATCCCTACACTGGGGACGCCTTCACATTTCAACCAGACATTCCCTATTCCTGACACTAATTGTTTATTACTGTCATTTTCAATGTGAAAAGCACAACCATCCACATATACAGTTGGCAGATCCTTGCATGTTTTTTCATCAAAAGCTTTGTGTGGTGATTGTTCAAATTCCTGCAAACTAGGTTCCACTTCCATTTCGTTTGATACTTGTTCAGCTGCACAGTCATGTAAATCAGCTAACCCTTGAGCAATTGGGCTCTTTTTATTTTGTCCATATCTCACTTCTACAGGAAAACCTTGTAATGCCAGCGTCCATGAAGTGATTCTGGACTGCGCTAGATTACCTGACCTAATTCTTTTACTCTCTAAAAACTGCAAAGGTTGATGATTTGTTTCAATAATCACCTTTTCTCCCTGAACAATAGGGCGGAAATGTTGTAGTGCCAACACAGTCGTTAATAGGGCCTTTTCACATTCATTGAATTTCATTTCAAATTGGGAGAATGCTTTACTTGCATATGCAATGGTTTTGTGATTCACATCGTGTTTCTGTGATAACACTGCTGACATACAATGTTCAGAGAACCCTATTTCTATAAAGAAATCCCTACCCACTATGGGATATGCTAAACATGGTGCCTTTACAAGACATTCCTTCAATTTAGCTACTGCCTCAGACTGCTCGTTTTCCCATATCCAGGGTGTATTCAGTTTAAGCAGTTTAGTCAATGGTTGAGTGATTTCAGCATAATTTTCAATGAACTTTCTGTTATAGCCTGCCATCCCTAATAAACTTTTTACCCCTTTCACATTTTTAGGGTTCTTTAGTTTTTGTATGGCCTCTATTTTCTTCTTTTGTGGATTTAACCCATGTTCAGTTACTTCATGGCCTAGAAAATTCACTTTTTTCTTGCACCATTGTGCTTTTTGCAATTGGCCAAGAACATGTCTTATTTCATCAAAATGTTTTTTTAAGCTTTCATTTTTTATCAGGACATCATCCACATAAACTATGGTACCTCTTTCCGCTGCATCTGGCATGGCCTTTCTCAAAAATATGCCAAATTCACTCCCACTATTGATGTACCCGAACAGAGTTCTAAGCCAGGCGTATTGAGTCTTATCAAACAAAAAGGAAAACAAATTCTGTATCTCCTCTGCCAATGGCACACACCAATATCCAGAAGTGAGATCTATTGTGGTAAATACTTTTGAACCATGTACCTGAGCTATGCCCTGATCAATGAATGGCAGTGGTCATCTGGATACTGGTACTCTTTTATTTAACTCCCTCAAGTCTGCACATAGCCGCCATTGACCATTTGGCTTTAACACACCTAAAATAGGTGTATTGGATGTGCTATGAATGGGCCTGATGATTCCCCGAGCTTCCAAATGTTTTATAATCTCTGCTAATGATTCTAAACATGCCAGCGGTAGTCTATACTGGCGTACAAATACTGGACTTCTGCTACACCCTTCTGGTAGTGTGGCCACATGTAAATCAGTTAAACCGCAATCATAAGCATCTTTTGCAAATACATCCTTAAACTCCATAAATATCTCCCTCAGATTGTTTCTATCCTCATCGCTGTCATATGCATCCGCTAAGGAGATCTGCTCTTCTACCATTTTGGAAAATTCTGGAAAATCTTCTGGTAAGGGAATCTCGGCGCTTTCCTCTAACTGTGTGGCTGTGTCTTTTTGTAAAGCTGCCACTTTTAAATATTTTGGCATATCAGCTTCCACTTCAATGGGCTGATTTTCTGTTTCATTTTCATTTAAATTAAATGTTATGCAATCCTCTTGATGGCCGCACACTGTCTCATTTGAATCATAAGGGTACACAGAATGAATTTTAAATATTCCTTTGGGCTGAGAGTCCAGGTATTCTGGTAACTCACCCTTGGCATCTACATACTTTTCAGGGATATTTCCAATCACCATGTTATTTAGATCTGCAGTATAATGTGATTTTTGTATGGCCATTCCTAATGGGGAGTTTTCCTCTAAATCAATATCTTGACAACCCTTATTATTTACCATAATTCTTACAGGCCCTTCACCAATATCTACCAATGGAATGTATTCATAATCCAGGCCTTGCTGTTTTATGGATTCATTCAGGCATACAAATGCATCAGAGTCTTTCATCTGCTGTCCATTTTTGCATTTCAGTGTTATTGCAAACTGTTTTGTAAATGCAGGAATAATAGTATCTTTTCTCATTTGTAATTCGATTGCAGAAGGAACCAGTTGTGCACAATGATAAGCCCTTCTTTTGTCTTCAAATTCAGGTGCCGGCCCACCTAGGCGTGACCATATTTTTTGATTAAGGAAATCTAACACCATACAAATTCTGTGCATGATGTCATTGCCCATGTAAAAGTCATTTTGTGCTCCACTCACTATCCATACATTATGGTAAATTGTTTTCTGCCCAATGCTAATTTTAAGCATGCATCTGCCTGCAATTCGGTTTTCAAAGTCTGGACTGTCCAACCCAGAAACATATTGGTTTTTGATCCTAAATTTCGGGATCTCTTCCCTCTCCATTATCTTTTTCAACAATTTCTCATTAATGAAGCTCCTCTCCTGTTCAAGCGCTAAAGTGGCTTTTATTGTTTTAAAACAGTCATTTATACCAACATGAACCCATGGCTGCTCATCTTCCATGTGTATTTCAGCAAGAGTGGTAATGTGTTTTTCTGAATCTGTTTTAGGAGCAATATTCTGTTTGATTATTTTCTCTTTTAAATAAAAACGTAATGTGTGCTCATCTATGGCAGCCTGCCAATTTTTCCTTGGGCCCAAGTATATTTGTACAGGTAGTTTTTCATTGTCGCTCTGCATTTTGTCTTGACACATTAATATAACCGTGACACTATGTATGCAACTATTCTGGAGATATACCTCCACAGCATCATTTGTTTTGGCAACTGTGTGATATTCATTTATGTTGCTGTTTTGTGATTTTAGTTTCTTAGGTCTGAATGGTTTTTTGGTTAAGGACCACAACACTCCATTCACCCCATCTATGAGAGGAGACAATCTTTTCAGGCAATCTGTCCACATCAGAAATGGAATTTCACAAATAGATGTGATCAATACCTCTTGTTTCATTCTGTGCTTTCCTATTTTTATGTCAACCTCAGTTACACCTATGATGGGCACCTCCTCCCCATTAAAGTTATGCACTGGACCTTGATTTTCCTTCACTGTGATCTGATTCTGTGGGGGTCTCCCTTCATTGATACTCTTTACCAGCTCCTTGGACATAATTGTGGCCTGTGCGCCAGTGTCAATCATAGCAAATGTTTGGTATTTTTCTTCTACTGTGATGGGTGCATAATATCTGTCCTCAACTTCCTCTAATACACATAAGAAGTGTGAATTCTTACTGATTTCAGGGCTCACCTTTCTCAGGCCTTTTTCACTTTTGGCTAAGCACATTGGTAAATGGAAAAACATCTTTCCTTCCTTTTTACCCATTTCTGCGCGAGAGACTTTATTCATTTCTCCATGTTCAGAGGTTTTTTAGAGTGTGGCCACTGTTCGCCCACCCATCTGGGTATCATCAGGGACCACATTACAACCTTTTACCAGCCCTTTCAGTTGCTTCAAAAATATGTGGCTCAAAGAATTCTTCAGGTGATTGATTTGTACCCTCCTTTTGAGTATTCCCTTTTTCTGTCTCTGTTTGTTCACCATTTTGACTGTCCAGGGAAGGAGCTATAGCATCCCCACTTACTCCCTGTTCACTGGTATTCCCCATGCATGAGTTATTTTTCTTAAATCTGTCCCTTTGTTCTTTTGGAGTTTCAGGTTTTCTTATTTCATTTGTACAAATCTCCAATGTTTGATTTAGCTCTAGGTTAAACCGTACCTTCCTTTCAGAAGTATTTGCACTTTCTGTTACATGTTCACTTACTGGCACTTTCATCACTCATTTTATTAATTACCTCCGGCATGTCGCACATTTGCATTTGGCATTCATTGAATTTTTTGTTTCTCTTGTCTCTTTCTTGAATCATTTTAACCATTTCTTGCTCTGCACCTTGGAGATCACTTTGTTTTTCAAAATTTTCTTTTTGTAAAATCTGCATTTCTGAAACAATCTCAACATGGATGCATGTGACAGCGGTATGTGGAAGCCTGATTGGCAGATGTGACATGGATGCCCGTCTGAACACTGCAACACTTGGCAGAGGTGTACACATGCATGCAAGTGTGGTGGTGTGTGTACATGTGTGGTGCACTTCCTGTGTTGCATGTGATGTCTGGCTCACCTTTGCCTGCTCATGCTGTTGTATGTGTATGGATGGTGCTGGCAGTTGCGATATGGCTGTGGTATGGCTCATGTGTGCGAGTTGAAATGACATGTGTGTTGGGGATTGTGATGACATGTCTGAGGTTTGCCAATGCCACTCATGTACAACTGTCATGTGTGTATGTGTCCATTGTACAGTGCCCTGATGCCTGTGTTTTGTTTCTCCCTGTCTGCAGCGTCAACTGATGAAGAGGGCGGAGAAGGTGCTGTGGAGCACAGCGGTGGGGATCCCACCGCCAGCCGGAGACGCAAGGCCCGGCTCCCCTCCCATGTTGTGATCTCGTCGGGGAGTGAGGAGTCCGGTGCCGCGTCCCAGGCCGCAGCTGCCGGGGGGAGGTCCAAGAGGCGGAGGTTGGAGTTGGACTCCTCGGCAGCAGAAGGGGCAGCTGGGACCACAGAGGGCCCAACAGGGGAAGATGGCACAGAGTCATCCAGGTTGGTGGGGGGTTTGGTGGAGGAGGAGGCCATGCAAGCACCAGAGACGGGGTCTGGAGGTGGGGATCCCACTGGTGCTAGTGGTGCAGTGCAGGACCAGGGACAGGAGGCAGCACAGGCCGCCGCTAAAAGCAGGTGTTAAAACCTCCATGGCGCTAAGGGACCTCGGAATCAGGCGGTAAGGGTCGGCGCTGTTTACGCCGCCGTAAACCCCTTACCGCCTGGGTCCTAATGAGGCCCATAGTGTTTTTGGAATAAGACGACAATTGGACTACTCGGCTGGAATGGTGAAATTCACTATAAACTCACACGAAGATCCACAAGAATTTCTAATGTACTTACTACAAGTACTGGAAAACAAAAACATACCTATAAATGAAATCTTTCAGATTTCATACATGTGGAAACATACATGCACTCTCTGCAACAATGTGACACAAGAAGAAATCCCCAATGAACGCTTCATATATATATCAATACCAAATTGTGAATCCATTCCATTTCAGCAACTTGTACAAAATGCAAACCATGGTGGATTATGCTCTACCTGCAATTCAGATAATCGCTCCACGTTAGTAATACAAACACATAGTAAATACGTAATACTAATGCTTCTACGTTACAATGCAGATGGTACCAAAAACAACTGCAAGCTGACTGGATTCACTCATGGTCAAATATCACTTGGTAAGAAAACCTTCACAACAATAGGTATAATCTACCACGCAGGAGCCACAACCAATTCAGGGCACTACACTGCATATATAAAAAAGAATTGTGGATGGTTTGAATGTAATGATAGTACCATTACTCTAAAGCAGAGATTACCAGCAAATGTTACAAACGCCTATTTGATGTTCTTAAAACCAAAATTTGATAAATAAACTGTATTTAAACCTTTAAGTAAATTTATGTTAAAAAATATAAACTGTAAGAATACTCCAAAAGCTATCTAACTGCTCAAAGATTCTACAACAACTAATCAGATAAATGAATACCACTAAATTAGACCAAAAAATACACAGTTAGAATACGCCAATTGGTATCTAACTGTCCCAAAATTATAAATTTGTGTTAAAATAATATAAACTGTTAGAATACTCCAAAAGCTATCTAACAGCTCAAAGATTCTACAACAACTAATCAGATAAATGAATACCACTAAATTAGGCCAAAAAATACACAGTTAGAATACGCCAATTGGTATCTAACTGTCCCAAAATTTAACAATATCCAAATAGATAAATCAAAACCACTAAAATATATTTAAAAAAATAGACAGTTAGAATACGCCAATTGGTATCTAACTGCTCCAAAATTTTATAATATCAAAACAAATGAAGAATCTGTTACTGCTCCAAAAAAAATACAACAAAGCAAAGTATAAAGCATTAGCCAGAAACAACAAGTGAACACTGAAAACAAACAAACAAATAAACTGTAGCATAACAGAAAAAGGTTTTTTTTTTTAATCCAACATGGATTTTTTTTTCTCCCACAGGGCCTCATTACGACCCTGGCGGTAAGGGGTTTACGCCAGCGTTAGCTGCGCCGACCCCTTACCGCCAATTACGAGGTCCCTTAGCGCCATGGAGGTTTTAACACCCACTTTTAGCGGGTGTTAAAATCCATGGCGCTAAGGGACCATGGAGTTAATTACGCCACCGTAATTTACGGTGGCGTAATTAACGCCTTCCCCAATCCCATTATGCCCTATGGGGCAAAAATGGGAATGGGGAAGGGTAAATGGGGATTGGGGACTTACCGCCCCGCCAAGGTCGGAATGGGGCGGTAAGTCCGCCAACCACCATGGCGTAAACGTAGTTTACGCCATGGTGGTAAAGTGACGGCCCAGGCGGTAACTTACCGCCTGGGTCGTAATGAGGCCCAATGATTTTAGCAACTAATACAGAAACTGAGCAAATTCCACAGTACTCTGATTTGTACTCTAGTAAATATGAGGGTCGAAAAAAAATAAAAGTATATTGCTTATACAATGTAATAAGTCATTACAAAATACTAATACTAACATGCTATTTTCTTATCACAGAAATGAAGAAGAAAAACATGGACTCCCATTACTAGACCAAACAGTAAGTATACAATAATAAGGACAACCATAGCAGCATATCACATCCATAGTATCTAATACCTTTGTTCCTTATACATATGTTTTTCACCCAAAGTTATAAGCAAATATGAATGTGATATGCTGCGGTGGTTGTTGCCAGGGCATAGAGTCTTGGGTGCATGGCCAAATGGCCATGCATCCAAGACTCTATGCCCTGGCAACAACCACCGCAGCATATCACATCCACAGAGTCAAACATTTCAACTATGATCTATGGGAAACTTTTAATGTCCGCGAACAATGTGAGTGTTCTTAGAACACTTTGAACTTGCCAGCGAACAATACGGACACCGTTTTCAGGACACCCCCTACGAACATTTCAGAACAACGCGATAGTTCTTAGAACACTTTCAACTTAACAACGAACAATACGGACAGCGTCCTAAGGACACCCCCTACGAACATTCCAGGACACCGGGAGTGTTCTCAAAAACGTCTTCAGAACACCCCCATTTTGTTTATTTGCGAACATTTCAGGACACCGCGGGTGTTCTTAGAACACATTCAACTTGACAGAGAACAATACGGACAGCGTCCTCAGGACACCCCCTACGAACACTCCCCGGACACCGCAAGTGTTCTTAGAAGCGTCTTCAGAACACCACCATCTTGTTTATTTGCGAACATTTCAGGACACCGCGAGTGTTCTTAGGACACATTCAACTTGACAGAGAACAATACGGACAACGTTCTCAGGACACCCCCTACGAACACTCCCCGGACACCGCGAGTGTTCTTAGAAGCGTCTTCAGAACACCACCATCTTGTTTATTTGCGAACATTTCAGGACACCGCGAGTGTTCTTAGGACACATTCAACTTGACAGAGAACAATACGGACAGCGTCCTCAGGACACCCCCTACGAACATTCCAGGACACCGGGAGTGTTCTTAGAAGCTTCTTCAGAACACCACCATCTTGTTAATTTGCGAACTTTTCAGGACACCGCGAGTGTTCTTAGGACACATTCAACTTGACAGAGAACAATACGGAGAGCGTCCTCAGGACACCCCCTACGAACACTCCCCAGACACCGGGAGTGTTCTTAGAAGCATCTTCAGAACACCACCATCTTGTTTATTTGCGAACATTTCAGGACACCGCGAGTGTTCTTAGGACACATTCAACTTGACAGAGAACAATACGGACAGCGTCCTCAGGACACCCCCTACGAACACTCCCCGGACACCGCGAGTGTTCTTAGAAGCGTCTTCAGACCACCCCCATTTTGTTTATTTGCGAACATTTCAGGACACCGCGAGTGTTCTTAGGACACATTCAACTTGACAGAGAACAATACAGACAGCGTCCTCAGGACACCCCCTACGAACACTCCCCGGACACCGCGAGTGTTCTTAGAAGCGTCTTCAGAACACCACCATCTTGTTTATTTGCGAACATTTCAGGACACCGCGAGTGTTCTTAGGACACATTCAACTTGACAGAGAACAATACGGACAGCGTCCTCAGGACACCCCTTACGAACACTCCCTGGACACCGCGAGTGTTCTTAGAAGCGTCTTCAGAACACCCCCATTTTGTTTATTTGCGAACATTTCAGGACACCGCAAGTGTTCTTAGGACACATTCAACTTGACAGAGAACAATACGGACAGCGTCCTCAGGACACCCCCTACGAACACTCCCCGGACACTGCGAGTGTTCTTAGAAGCGTCTTCAGAACACCCCCATTTTCTTTATTTGCAAACATTTCAGGACAACGCGGGTGTTCTTAGAACACATTCAACTTGACAGAGAACAATACGGACAGCGTCCTCAGGACACCCCCTACGAACATTTCAGGACACCGGGAGTGTTCTCAAAAACGTCTTCAGAACACCCCCATTTTGTTTATTTGCGAACATTTCAGGACACCGCGGGTGTTCCTAGAACACATTCAACTTGACAGTCAACAATACGGACAGCGTCCTCAGGACACCCCCTACGAACACTCCCCGGACACCGTGAGTGTTCTTAGAACAGTATCACTTTTCTTGCGAACAAAACGGACACATATCGAGTCCTTAGAACACCCCCTAGTCAGTTTATTTAGAACATTTCAGAACACCTGTGATGTCCGCAAACAAATCGAACACAAAAAGAACGTCTAACACATAAAAAACACAACTTTCATCCTATCTCATACACTCCCACCCTCCCCAAACACTCCTACACACCAACACACTCTACAAAATACACATTTTGAACAAAGTTTCACCACGCTGTCCGCGGACTCCGCGAATCCAAGATGGCGGGCGCTATTGAAAAATCTGACGCGCTTCACGCTCCATGCCGTCCAATCAGCGAACACGTTACATGTCCGCGAACATCACGCAAGACGATAGGCCAATCAGGACACTGTCCGCGTAGCGAACAGGGAAGTGTGTCCGCGAACCGAACACAGATATCACTAATTTTGTTTGACCTACTTTTTGGTCATTTTAAAAAAAACTACTGGACAGATTTTCACCAAATTTGCAAAAGCACGCTTTCGGGACCAAGCCGCTGCTTCTGGTTAAAATTTGGTGGAAATCTGTCCAGCGGTTTGGGCTGTAGGCGCGAGCAACTTTTTTTTCCCATTCAGTCTATGGGAAAAAAAAAAGTTTTGAGACCCACCCTATAACTTTGCCCCCCCTGGACGAATCCTCACCAAACTTTGCAAAATAAATCAGAGTGACCCAAATACTTTTTTTGCAAAGTTTGGTGAGGATCCGTCCAGGGGGAGCGAAGTTATAAGCCACCCAAAAAGTGCTCTTCCTATGGAAACAGCAACTTAACCATAACTTCCAGTCACATGTCCTAAACTGTTCCCTCCACAATGAATTACAATTATGTCTGGATGTTGCTCTGTCTCCAAAGTAGCACAGAGAGGTAGCAAGTCCAACCACTTCATTCCACATACTCCATGCCAGTGTACTTCCACATGTGGGAATCCAAGATCTACAGCTACTCCACAGCTTTCTGCATGCACCTTCAACCAATGTATCCACGAATCTCCTAAAATCCAAACAATCTGTTTTCTGAAACACACAGCCATAGCTATCTTTTGTTCTCTCAGCAAAAAGAGTATCTGAGAAAATCTCTCCTGGCACAACACACCCACCAAACTTTCCTGACCAATCCCTTTCAATGCTTATTCTCATTTGCATGACTTCTGAACCCAAAAATCCCCGGATGTAACTCCCGATGTCCGCGAACTTCCGCCATGTCCGCGGACATATCGTAACATGAACAGCCCTTCTACCATTTCCACTACACTTTCTCTGCCATTCCCTCATTGGATGTACCTCAAAAATCACATGACCATGCACCAATCACATTCAAGACCTCTACATCTAACTGCATCATCCTAGATCAGCACTGCAAATGTACTCTGAATCTCTCTGAGTACAAGTGTCATATCATTGGCAAGCAGCATCTACCAGAAATACTGTACAAGTCTTCAAGATTTCTACTTGCAGCTCCATGCATATCCATATGCATGAACACAAACTTCAGGTATGCATATTTTCTGTATAGTAGATGAACGCATTTTCAAACAGACTTTTACCTTGTAAAATCTGTAAAATGAATTTACTGTACTTTTTCAATTTCCTAAAATCAACTATCACTTATAAACCTTTATACTTTTTACTTTCTTTATGCACACACACTCAAATCATGTTAAACTAACATTATTTAAATGAAATATATAGACTACATATATTCAAACAAAATTGCATGCAAACACAATCTATGTTTAAACCTTTATAAAAATACTTATACAATTTCATATTTTTTGTTTTTATTTATTTATTTACTTAATTACTTTAAATTAGACATGATATTGAGGCACTATTACCTAGAACAGTTTACTTACAGAAATAGTGGTATTCACTAATATATTATAAATTTCAAAAGACATAGTAAAGATATTTTTTTTTGCTACAGTTAGTCATTCAATACAATTTGTTCATTAAGAACATAGCATATGTACCGAACTGATGCAATGTATCTTATGTAAATAAATTAGTTTAATGGTTTTACAGAAGGCACTGAGGATTTCAATTAAAAAAATCAATATCTAAATTAAAAACAGTGCTATATACAAACAAAGTTACTAATTTGAAGCTTTTACAATTGCAGTGAAGACCAGTTTCCTGAAAAGAAGCAGCCAAATTCGAAGAAGAAAGAAAAACTAAGAAGTTACCTGTTAATTTAAAAAAAAAGTAAGTAAAATATCACCATAATATTTGTATTATTAATCAAATATACTATAACATTAATACGAGCTATTTCGGTTTCTAAAAATAGAGATTTTGTACCATTTTGTCCAAAACTGTTCATGTCTTAAACAGCAATTTACAGCCAGAATGGCCCACAAATTTCTATTTTTGGACACACAAATTACCCAACTGAACCACTACAATTTTCATATTATAGAACAAACAACTGTTTTAATTGTATACATTAGATTTACTATTTGTACTTTTCCACACCACTAGCTTACTTTTTTTTTGTCATCTGAACCCCAGTTTAGTAACACATAAATTCAAGAATACCTATCCCTACTAGTTTTAGTTCCCAATGCACAATCACACACCATTACATACATCTTTATCATCTTACCCAAACACTCATGCACACAGCACGCATACATTCCAGAACACCCCAACCCATATCTTCTTTATTTTTTTCAACAGACCCTAAAGAATGCCTACCAAAAGTCATGTCCGTAGAAAGCAACGCAAAAGTAGAGCAAATGAAAATAAAGGTGTCCAACATAAGCATCCATCTCTAGCAGAATTTGTAAAAAAAGTTGAAACAAAACAGCTAATACAATTATTTAGTGAAACACAAGAAGATTCAAGTACAACAACTTCGCTTCCTCTATCAAAATGTAAAACAAACCAAAAAACAATTAACAGAAAATCAGCTATCAGTACAGATAAAACTACTTCTTCAAATTTTAATATAGTGCAAAGTAAGCATACCAAGAAAAGTATTTTAGCCAAAATATACCGTCACAAAGTCCTTCAAAATCTTTTAAAAACAGGAGAGAAATCAGGTTCAAAGCTTAGAAACTATCGTAGGAAATTAATCTTAGAAGCATTGATGGACAGTGCAATTCTTCTCAAAAGAAATGTATTTATTTTACTGTTAAACAAAATGAAACCACTAACAAAACTAATAACTAAATTACAAAAAAGACTTCTCAATAAGCGAAATATCAACAGAAAGAACTTCTTAAGTATCAGCGGAGGTGAATGGAATCACAC
Source organism: Ambystoma mexicanum (assembly GCF_040938575.1). Lineage (NCBI taxonomy): Eukaryota > Metazoa > Chordata > Amphibia > Caudata > Ambystomatidae > Ambystoma > Ambystoma mexicanum. The sequence continues at coordinate 919,730,156 of NC_090932.1, read as the reverse complement.
TACAAGCACAGAACCATATTTTAATGAAGAAGCGTACAAACAAAAGCAAACTAATACAATTGCCATACATAGCAGTGGTCGAGGTTATGAAAAAGTGAATAATACCATAATGGAACAAGAAGTACTTCTTACAAAAATATGCCCTGAAAACTTAGAATTACCCCTCCATTCAACTGAATCAGAACGTCTAGTGTACAAATGACCATGCACGTCAATGTGTAACATTCCCAAACAATGTTTCAAATCTTTACGCCAATTCCTCAATAAATATGTAAAAAGCAAAGACAAAATCAAAATTAAATTACTGCAAAATATAGATACCTGTCCAATGCGCAAGTACACAGGACTACAAGGACATTCATTGGCCTGCATTACAGGACCTACTTGTAAAACCACTTTCCATGATATCAAAAGAATATCAACACATCATTCAACTATAAGAAATCTAGTCTATAAACTGTACTATGCTAAAGGTCCTGCTTTAGCACTAGCAAAGTTAAATAACATCCTTCTACATGGTACAGCAAAAGACCTACTTGAAGAAATTCACTATATCCAGAAAAAATATTTTGGAAGTGAAAGCCATTTACAGAATGAAATAGCTTTAAACCAATTAAGCAACATTTCTACACATGGCAACCTTTTGCTAAACACATACAAAAAAGAAATACTAAAATTTAAAAGTACATCAGCTGAAGTACCAAACCATGTATGTGTATGTTGCCGTAGAATTTTTTATAAAAGTAACACAAAAACTGTGGACCTATCATACAAAATAGAAGACAATGAAGATTCTAAATGGTTTGAATTAGCTCTCTACCTTGAAGCAGAAAACAAATATGAAATAACTGAGCCCTTAATACTTTGCAGTTATTGCACTACAAAACTTGACAACAACCAAACTCCTTCACGTTCTATCACAAATAATTTGGAATTATACCCAGTACCAAAACCTCTACAACAACTTAATTTATATAAGAGCATCATAATTCAAACAGTACACCCATTTCAAGCAATAATACGCCTTCAACCAAAAACAGCAAAATTACCTCCCTCTGAATTGGTAAAAGGCATTCGTGGAAAAGTAGTTTATTTACCATTAAATCTAAAAGAAAATGTGCATACTCTAGGAGTGCAACGTCCAATGCAGCAATCTTTAATTATATTAGTAAATGGAGTACCTACAAAAGACAAAAACATATGGCAACAGCTGGTAGATTTATATAAAGTTAGACAAGCCTTCCAATATCTTAAAGAGAATAATGAATATTACAAAGAAATTAATATTGAAGAAAACTTGAAAGATATAACTGAAATAATTCAAGAAACACAAGAAGCTGGTATATGTGAGCTACTAGATCCTGCTACAATATCAAATACTTTAGACCATGATACAATTCATCCTTTGCACTGTAATGACACCATACAAGATGTACTGGAAACTTACCAAATGCGTCAAACAAAAGGATCGCCAATCAGTATATGGGAAAAAAGTATAGAAGCACATGCTTTTCCTCTACTCTTTCCTTCTGGCAAAGGAGGAAGGTATGATGATAGACCTATTCAAATATCAGCTTCAGAATACTGCTCATTACGGATGTATTCTGAAGATCCCAGATTTAGACAAAATGTGGAATACATATTCCACCTACTCTTTGAAAGTGAACTAGCAACTTTATGTTACGGAGTTGCACACATATTAAAATCAGGATCACACTTTCAAAATATGACAGCTACACAATTATTAGAGAAAGTGCAACAAAAGGATGAGGTTTTCAATCAAATATTACAAATCTATTAGCAAATATGCGTGGTACTAAAGAGTACTGGTTTCGACGTCATGGAGATGTACGTTGTATGATCAGAAACCTTGGCCCACCCACTTGGTTTATTACATTAAGTTGTGCAGAATATGCATGGGAAGATTTACATGATTTCCTACGCATATCAAATAAAAACAAAACAAACATAGATATTCTAACACCTGGAGAACTTTGTTCTTTGGATCCTGTTAATGTTTCAAGATATTTTCAACATTGCTTCATTGCTATGCTACATTTTATTTGTAATAAAACTGTTCCTCCCCTTGGAGAAGTGCAACACTTCTTTTGGAGAAAAGAATACCAAGCCAGAGGAGCACCACATATCCACATGCTTTTATGGATTAAAGATGCTCCTAAATTTGGTCAAGACAGTGATGCCACTGTTTTACAGTTTATTGAAAAATATGTCACTTGTGAAATTCCATCAGAAGCCACAAATAGTGATCTTCGTGCACAAATTTTACAATTTCAAAGACACAAATGTGGAAAATATTGTCGTCGCAAATACAAAAACAAAGGCAAATACTACACCAAATGCCGATTTGGTTTCCCTAGACCAGTTACAAATACAGGTCAAGTAAACAACCTCATGTCTTCAGTTAGACATAGTGTTAAAGGTAAGTCACCTAAAAAATACATATTACATAAAAAGAAAAGAAGAAGAAAAATATATCAATGATTATAATGCAATCATTGCCCACTTATGGAATGCAAACATAGATGTGCAGTACATTGCAGACAATTCTACTGCAGTTGCACGATATGTCACAGCATACTTAACTAAAGCAGAAAAGACAGAGCTCCAAGACCTCTGGAATGACCTGTCATCAGATAAAACAGTATCTCAGAAATTATACAGCTTGGGCATAAAAATGCTCACCCAAAGAGAATGTGGATCTTATGAAGCAGCTGATCGTTTAACTGGTACTTCATTGTATGGTAAATCTGAAAATATAGTATGGCTAAGTCTTGGTCCAGCTAAATCTAGAAAAAGAGTTCTAAAATCATATGAAGATATAGAAACAATAGCCAAACATGATCCCAACAGCCAAGACATTTTAAAAAACAATTTATTGGACACATACTACCCAAACAGAAGTAATACTTTGGAAAACATGTGTCTATACCAAATAGCCCAAAACTACACATACAAAAATAATATGAAACCTGATGAAAAAAAAGGTAAATATAGAGTGACAGACTGTGAAGGCAGCTTAGTTAAACTCACTAAACCAAATTTAATTAATTATATCACATTGTCATTGAAGGCTCCTCAACATAAAGAAGTATATTACATGTCCCTGCTACAACTCTTCAAACCATGGAGAAAAGAAGAACAATTACTAGATAACTATGACTCATATGAGGATGCTTTCAAAGCAAATGAAAGCACTATAACTGATGTACACTTTACACAGTACAAAACAATGTTGCACAATGAACAGCAACATGAAGAAGAACTCCAAGCCCAACTAGATAAGGATACTCCTGACAGTAGTCAACCTTCTGTAACAGGAAGCCAAGAACCACTGGGAGAACAACTAATAACAAATGAGGCAGAATTAGCAATGATAGAAGTAGAAAACACCATGTGTCAGTATGAAGATAAGGAAGACTTAACTATACTACAATCAAAACTAAACAATGAGCAAAGTAGCATTTTTCAAGAAGTAACAAAACAAATTGCACATGGTGTAAAACATGAAAATAAAGAATGTTCCTGCCATAATTATAAACCTATACTACTGTACGTCAGTGGTGAAGCTGGTTCTGGCAAAACATTCCTAATCAAAATCATTGGTAAGTTCCTTCAACAATTGACAAACAACAAACTGTCAGCTGTTGTCACTGCCCCCACAGGTTTAGCTGCCTACAACATAGGTGGTGTTACATTACACCGATTACTACTATTACCAGTAGAACACCAGAACAAATTAGACTATTACAAACTTTCTGCAGAAGCTGCAATGGAATTACGCAGAGTATTGAAACAAATTAAAATGCTACTAATAGATGAAGTGAGCATGGCCTCCAACCTGATGTTAGCTTTGATTCACCTCAGATTACAAGAAGTACTCAAAACAGACTATGAAGAGCTCTTTGCAGGAAAACACATTATTGTTTTTGGAGATCTGCTTCAATTAACACCAGTAAAAGGTGAACCTATTTTTAAAACATTAGGGCACAAACTCTGCCGTAAAACTGTTGGCAGCATTGGAAATGTCAACCTTTGGCAACATTTCCAATACAGAGAATTAACAGAAAACATGCGCCAATCTGCAGATCTAACTTATGCCAACATTTTAAAAAGTTTGAGAGTTGGTATACTTTCTAAAGAAGCAGAAGCAACATTGAAAACCCGGCACATTAATGCACTCTATGGCGATAATGCATGTGCTACAGATGTTATGGAACAATTAGCCCACAAAAATGTCAATTGTATGGCCTTAATGCCAACTCTTGCAAGCTGTCTCAAATTCAATGAAATAATGTTAAGTAAAGAAATGCAACCAATAATGGAAATTAGCGCCACAGACAAACTAGATGTACATGGTATGACACTACCCATGTGTGACCAAGCCACAACAAGACTAAATAATTTAGAAAAATCAATCTCAAACACAGCAGGCTTAGAAAAGATGTTAAAATTATCCTTAAATTGCAGAGTAATGCTTAAACGTAACCTTGACGTGGACCAAGGACTAGTTAATGGAGCACTGGGTACAGTTGTTGGCTTTCAAACATACCCATGTGACAACAAAATTCAGTTTGTCAATATACTCTTTGACAAACTTTCAGAAGTAAAACGGATAGGACGCTCAACAGCTAGATTCCTTCTCTTCAAAGATATGTATGTACGCAGAGAACAATTTTCTCTAACTCTTGCATACGCAGTCACGATTCATAAATCACAAGGTCTTACCATAGACAAAGCAATGATAGATATTGGTAACACAGTCTTTAAAGAAGGCATGAGCTACGTAGCACTATCACGCTTACGTACACTTGACGGTCTATTTCTAATCAACTTTGATGCAAGTAAAGTAAACGCTGATATTCCTTGCATTTTAGAATATAATAGACTTCGCTCACTATACACTCCCCATCTAAACACATATTTTGTTCCACAAAAACTAAAACGTTGTAAAAGAAAACTAAATCAAACAGAAATGCAACAGGACGTCACTGCAAATCCTCCAAAGAGAGTAAAAGAAACTAATACTTCATCAAGTACCACAAACAAAAAAGAATCAATTAGAGAAAGTAAACCAGGTACTTCTTTAAAGAAGGAAGACAAACTCCAAAAAAAGCAGTTAGATACAGAACTACCTGGACCATTTAAATTCTCAAATATAGTTGGTGTAAGTTGCTATGCAAATGTAGCAATGAATATTCTATTTCAATAACCACCAATTGTTGACAACATTTACTTACACAGTTCAGACCCATTGTGTTTGCAAATGTTAGTACTTCACAGAAATGCAGCAAACAATCCTGACAACACATAGTGTTTTTGGAATAAGACGACAATTGGACTACTCGTCTGGAATGGTGAAATTCACTATAAACTCACAGGAAGATCCACAAGAATTTCTAATGTACTTACTACAAGTACTGGAAAACAAAAACATACCTATAAATGAAATCTTTCAGATTTCATACATGTGGAAACATACATGCACTCTCTGCAACAATGTGACACAAGAAGAAATTCCCAATGAACGCTTCATATATATATCAATACCAAATTGTGAATCCATTCCATTTCAGCAACTTGTACAAAATGCAAACCATGGTAGATTATGCTCTACCTGCAATTCAGATAATCGCTCCACGTTAGTAATACAAACCCATAGTAAATACGTAATACTAATGCACATACACATAGTAAATACGTAATACTAACGTTACAATGCAGATGGTACCAAAAACAACTGCAAGCTGACTGGATTCACACATGGTCAAATATCACTTGGTAAGAAAACCTTCACAACAATAGGTATAATCTACCACGCAGGAGCCACAACCAATTCAGGGCACTACACTGCATATATAAAAAAGAAATGTGGATGGTTTAAATGTAATGATAGTACCATTACTCTAAAGTAGAGATTACCAGCAAATCTTACAAACACTTATTTGATGTTCTTAAAACCAAAATTTGATAAATAAACTGTATTTAAACCTTTAAGTAAATTTGTGTTAAAAAAATATAAACTGTTAGAATACTCCAAAAGCTATCTAACTGCTCAAAGATTCTACAACAACTAATCAGATAAATGAATACCACTAAATTAGACCAGAAAATACACAGTTAGAATACGCCAATTGGTATCTAACTGTCCCAAAATTATAAATTTGTGTTAAAATAATATAAACTGTTAGAATACTCCAAAAGCTATCTAACAGCTCAAAGATTCTACAACAACTAATCAGATAAATGAATACCACTAAATTAGGCCAAACAATACACAGTTAGAATACGCCAATTGGTATCTAACTGTCCCAAAATTTAACAATATCCAAATAGATAAATCAAAACCACTAAAATATATTAAAAAAATAGACAGTTAGAATACGCCAATTGGTATCTAACTGCTCCAAAATTTTATAATATCAAAACAAATGAAGAATCTGTTACTGCTCCAAAAAAAATAAAACAAAGCAAAGTATAAAGCATTAGCCAGAAACAACAAGTGAACACTGAAAACAAACAAACAAATAAACTGTAGCATAACAGAAAAAGTTTTTTTTTTAATCCAACATGGATTTTTTTTTCTCCCACAGACCCAATGATTTTAGCAACAAATACAGAAACTGAGCAAATTGCACAGTACTCTGATTTGTACTCTACTAAATATGAGGGTCGAAAAAAAATAAAAGTATATTGCTTATACAATGTAATAAGTCATTACAAAATACTAATACTAACATGCTATTTTCTTTTATCACAGAAATGAAGAAGAAAAACATGGACTCCCATTACTAGACCAAACAGTAAGTATACAATAATAAGGACAACCATAGCAGCATATCACATCCATAGTATCTAATACCTTTGTTTCTTATACATTTGTTTTTCACCCAAAGTTATAAGCAAATATGAATGTGATATGCTGCGGTGGTTGTTGCCAGGGCATAGAGTCTTGGGTGCATGGCCAAATGGCCATGCACCCAAGACTCTATGCCCTGGCAACAACCACCGCAGCATATCACATCCATAGAGTCAAACATTTCAACTATGATCTATGGGAAACCTTTAATGTCCGCGAACAATGTGAGTGTTCTTAGAACACTTTGAACTTGCCAGCGAACAATACGGACACCGTTTTCAGGACACCCCCTACGAACATTTCAGAACAACGCGATAGTTCTTAGAACACTTTCAACTTAACAAGGAACAATACGGACAGCGTCCTAAGGACACCCCCTACGAACATTCCAGGACACCGGGAATGTTCTCAAAAACGTCTTCAGAACACCCCCATTTTGTTTATTTGCGAACATTTCAGGACACCGCGGGTGTTCTTAGAACACATTCAACTTGACAGAGAACAATACGGACAGCGTCCTCAGGACACCCCCTACAAACACTCCCCGGACACCACGAGTGTTCTTAGAAGCGTCTTCAGAACACCACCATCTTGTTTATTTGCGAACATTTCAGGACACCGCGAGTGTTCTTAGGACACATTCAACTTGACAGAGAACAATACGGACAGCGTCCTCAGGACCCCCCCTCCGAACATTCCAGGACACCGCAAGTGTTCTTAGAAGCTTCTTCAGAACACCACCATCTTGTTTATTTGCAAACATTTCAGGACACCGCGAGTGTTCTTAGGACACATTCAACTTGACAGAGAACAATACGGACAGCGTCCTCAGGACACCCCCTACTAACACTCCCCGGACACCGCGAGTGTTCTTAGAAGCGTCTTCAGAACACCACCATCTTGTTTATTTGCGAACATTTCAGGACACCGCGAGTGTTCTTAGGACACATTCAACTTGACAGAGAACAATACGGACAGCGTTCTCAGGACACCCCCTACGAACACTCCCCGGACACCGCGAGTGTTCTCAGAAGCGTCTTCAGAACACCCCCATTTTGTTTATTTGCGAACATTTCAGGACACCACGGGTGTTCTTAGAACACATTCAACTTGACAGAGAACAATACGGACGAATCCTCACCAAACTTGCAAAAATTCAGAGTGACCCAAATACTTTTTTTGCAAAGTTTGGTGAGGATCCGTCCAGGGAGAGCCAAGTTATAAGCCACCCAAAAAGTGCTCTTCCTATGGAAACAGCAACTTAACCATAACTACATGGCCACTACCGTGGCCATGTAATATATATATATATATATATATATATATATATATATATATATATATATATATATATATATATATATTTACATATATATAGACGTTCCACTTGTCGTATGATCTTAAAGTAATTTCCTTAAGGTTTTGTCTTAGCTCCTGGTGCACATACACGGGGCAATAAGCAGGAATCAAACACACAATTCATTTGTATGTATGAGGATGAACTTTAATGTTATTGGCCCTCATTACGACCTTGGCGGAGGACCATGGCGCTATTAGCACCATGGTCCATGGCGCTAAATTGCCAACTCCGCCATGGTGGTTGGCGAACTTACCGCCCCATTCCGACCTTGGCGGGGCGGTAAGTCCCCAATCCCCATTTACCCTTCCCCATTCCCATTTTTGCCCCATAGGGCATAATGGGAGTGGGGAAGGCGTTAATTACGCCACCGTAAATTACGGTGGCGTAATTAACAACAAGGTCCCTTAGCGCCATGGATTTTAACACCTGCTAAAAGCAGGTGTTAAATCCGCCATGGCGCTAAGGGAACTCGTACTCAGGCGGTAAGGGTCGGCGATGTTTACGCCGGCGTAAACCCCTTACCGCCTGGGTCGTAATGAGGGCCATTGACATTATCTGGTGATGTTGATTCTTTCCTCCTTACTGGAGTTTCCCTGTATGTGCCTCACTTTTGTATACATTGTGAGTCTTCATATGTATTGTCTGTACTAACAAAAGTGTGTAGTAAGTCTTCAATTGTTAGCTATTTATTCCTAATTAACATTAGTCAAAATTCTGATCGAATAAGTTATTATTTTACTAGCCAATATTACCAGGTTAAAAATGCTGCACTTCTGTGATGTATAGTGGAGCCATTCAGAGGTGTAGACAGGATGGTGTAGGCCTCGGCGGGCAAGGGCCACCCAAAATCTGTACATTTCCATTCAGCAGCGCAGTGTGTGCATTTACAGATGTTATTGTCACTGCCGTCGGCCCAACTACATAGCTTCAAGCCCCAAATGATAGACAATCCTGGCTACGCCTCTGGAGCCATTGCCTATGTGTATGTATGATTATGTTCCTGTATTAACAACAACGCTACAATATAATGTTGTGTATGGATAAGTACATTTTTTAATAGATCAAGTAGTTCATGACAGATCTTCCGATCACCCCTGACATCTTGTTACCAGCATTATAAATACAAACCCTTGTAAGGACTTATCATCAAAATGTATTTCATATGTGATATCATCAGTGATGTCATCAATGACATTTGTGACATCATCTTTAATCTCCTGGGTGTTAGTCTTAGCAGTGCACGGTGGTGGCGCGGGTTATGGTTGCTTAGCTTGCTATAACTGGCACACTTCTGGGGGGTTTCGATTTTACTTGTAACCATGACGTACCTTTAGCAAACATTTTTCACTGAATTTCATAGGTTTTTATTAGTGCAACTTAACCATATCATCCCTTTAACAAAGTTTCGTTCATTGAATTGCATAGGTTTTCATTAGTGCAACTTAACCATATCATCCCTTTAACAAAGGTTTTTCACTGAATTTCATAGGTTTTTATTAGTGTAACTTAACCATAACATCCCTTTAACAAAGTGTTTTCACTGAATTGTATAGGTTTTCATTAGTGCAACCTAACCATAACATCCCTTTAACAAAGCTTTTTCCCTGAGTTTCATAGGTTTTTACCAGTGCACCCTTAATTTGCTACAAGTTCCTCATATTGTACTCACCCCCAATGTAGCAGCTGTAGAGTCCGCGAACAGTATGGTAGTCCGCGGAAAGGAGGTAGCATTCACAAAGCCCATAGGAACTTCCCAAAAGAAGAAATGAGTGATGATAACATGTCTAATGCTATACAATAAATCTTTTAATATAAACAAATAATGTAATTTGTACAGACCTCACTGAAATAATAATTTCTTTTTTTCTTACACACATAGTTTTCATGAAGAAACCACACCCCAACTTAATTATACACATTCCGAAGAATCACAAAGAGAAGCCCTATCCCCAACTGTATATAATCAAATCATGAACCTGTCTACAAAATTGGATGAACTAAGTATGGATGTTAAGGAGATTTTACAATATGTCAAAAATCATGTCATTAAACACTTTCCCTATCACTGTTCTTCTTGCACATGTCTCCCTTGTCCCCAGCAATCATCCCCATCAAATTCCAAACATTTAAATCAAAGACGCTTTGATGAAAGCTCAATCCCTTCCTCCCTTGATCATTATTGTACAGAAATTCCTAATTCTCCCATTTATATTTCCCATTCAAATACCCCATCCCGTCCATAAATACATGTATTTGTTATACTATAAATGTGTTGTATATAGTTGTGTAATATTGCTTTCTTTTTTTAAATGCCCAATTATGAGTCTGCCGACAATAAGACTGTCTGAGGTGTCCGCATTTAAAATGGAGGTGCCCCCTGACAAACGCGGTATTCGGACATGTCTGTTCTCGCATGATGCACTTTTAATTAGTCTGCAGACACAGCGCCTGTTCTACGGACACACACGCGCATGCGCCCTGTGATTCCGCCTGATGGGTGTCTGTGGACGTCCCTGGATGTCATCATGCGACCGCTCCCATGCGGCATGACAGCCTGACCATGAACAGTGTTTCTGCTCCGCGAACAGTTTAAAAGTGCATTTCCTGTCAATTTACCATGTTTCAAGTTGAAAGTCTACACTTCACTGCTCCTAGACCCATGCTTACTTGATCTGGCAACTTTTGACATCTTTTCAAGGCCTATTTGCGACTCGGTAGTGCACAGCCAGTCTCGCAGTCCACAGACAGCTGCGCTGAAGGGAACCACCCATTACTTTTCCTCGTTCTCAATCTGGCTACCCAGGAGAGAGCACTTGCTTTAGAAAGCTATTAGGGAGAGCTGCAATCTTGCTAAAAATGGCATCTGCTATGGCCAGTCCTCCTCTCCAGCCACTCCCACCATCACCATCACCATCTGGAGCGCCTGGACAAGGTAACAGGCACAGTGATACAGATCAGGATGAAGAGGAAGATGAGGTGGAGGAAGGCCCTATGAAAAGATGTCATGGCAGTATCTTGTAAAAAAGCACATACAGTTATATTAAAATTGCACCTTGCTTTTTCCATTTGCAGACAAAATAAATTCAAACGCATCCACATTTGTCTCTGAGCAATGTGAGAAAACATAATTTTAGAATTTGGAAACATTTCTGTCAACTTTCCAAATGTATCCTTCATTGCAAACTGCAATGAAATTCCGATACTGTACCCCAAACTGTTCCCTCCACAATGAAGAACAATGATGTCCAGATGTTTTGACTGAACCATATTCTTACAAAAATGGGAGTAAATCAATCCACTTAATTTCTCGCACCTCATACCATGACACTTCACATTCATGGAATGCAAGATTTTCAGCCAATCCGCAGTACTCAGAATAAACCTTCAGCCAATGGATTCAAGAGTCCCCAAAATTTTTAAACTCTGCCTCCTCAAAGAAATAGCCATAGCTATCTTCAGTGATCTCATCAAGCAAATCTCCTGCTACCCTGTCTTACTGTACATCACACCTAGAAAAGCTAATTGGCTGATACCCTGATGTCCGTGGAGGTCCGTGACTGTCCGCGGTTTCTGCAGTCCCCTTTCCATGCCAGGAAATCTTTAAAAGACCCAGATGTGGCACGTGCCATCTGCGGACTACCGTGGTGCCCGCAGACAGATCATCCAATTGAAGCGGGTGGCGAGGTTTACACTTAAGATTTTCAGTTTTTAATTGGTTTTTGCTTTTCTGATTTTTATTTCCTAGAACTACTTACAAATGTTTTAATGTGTACTGTACATCTTTTTCATCTAAACTTTCTCAGTACATTTTGAACATTTACAAGAAACATCTGATTCCCAAAAATCAGTAAAATTCACTCCATTACTCCGAAAATTCTTTGCACCATCCAACTTGATATTTTCATTTTCAAAAGATGCCATGCCTACACCATTCAAATAAGCACATAGAACTTTACTTACATGGTGCCTACCTGCTTCTAGTTCTGCACAAAACACATCTGGGCATCTCCATACTTCTCTTTGATGTATTTGTGAAATAATAATCTTTCCACATTCAAATAGTTCCATTAAGCTTCGCAACATATCCTTTAATGCAACCTGCAAAGATAGTGGAATAACGTAGCCCAAACTATTTCCTCCACAATGCACAGCAATAATATCTGGACATTGAAAGTGAGCCATAGTCTTAAAAAATGATAGTTAAGTCACCCAGTTTAGTCCAGACACTGTATACCACCAAACCTCCACTCCATCTAATCCAATAGTACCAGAGATGCCACACTACTCAGTGTACCTTTGCAAATGATTCATCCAACAAATCTCCCAGCATCCACATAGTGAGCTTTTTCCTAGCAATAGCCACATCCATCTTCCCTACAAACAATAATCAAAAGACCTGCTATCCTCTCTTCCTGTTATCCACAACCAGAACACGTCATTGGCTAATCCCCACAGTCCCCTTGAAAGACCCAGATGTAATGTGTAAAGGACATATTTATATAAAAGGAAAATCAGTGTTCAACAAAGAATACATGTGGCTGAATCAGCTTTCCTCCCTAGGTTTAGACAGCATGGAATAAGGCACTCTCTATAGGCAGGATGACACATGCTGGCTCAGGCTTTAACACTGAAACACTGAAACAGTTTGGAACATGGATCAAGGCTCGTCTGGTGTTCCACATAAAAGGCTCTTGTTCCAGTCTTCCCCAAATGACGAAACAAAAAGTTCACACCAGTCCCCCTCTGTCGGGCTCAGACCTCTTAAAAAAAATAAAAGTTCAATGTCCCCTCTGTCGGGCTCAGACCTTTCACAGTTCAATGTTGGTCCTCTTCTTCCGGGCTCAGACTTTTCACAGTTCAATGATGGTCCCCCTCTGCCAGGCTCAGAACTTTTGCAAACATTTTCCACTTCGGGTCTCCCTCTGCTGGGCTCATACCACTTTTTGGATGTCGAAGACTTTCAAATGTGTGGGGCTTCCTTTACAGACCACCGCAGGACCACTTAGACTCAGAATTCAATGTTCAGCTTTTCCTCTCCCCTTCTCTCAGGGTTAACTTCGTTCACTTTCGCTTTTACAATTCATTCACTATTATCGCCTCAAACAATGCACCTTTCACTGAGACTTTCAAGTGGGCTACTGGTTTTCACCAGACCACTCTGTTACTCAATCTTGCTAGTTCCACAGCTGTCTTTATTTGAAAGTTCATTCACAGGTCTGCCTTTCCTTCTGTCTCATCCACATGTGTGCAGCCTTCACTTGCGATATATTGTTGCAAACATCAATCTTTCTTAGCACACAACGGTCTCTCAGGTCACTTGCCAACTCACCGTATGTGTGCAGTTCTTTCTTGCTTTCTCAATTTGCACTTCACGAATCAAGGTTAGTACCACAGGCTTAGCCTTGCCTCCCCAACTCTGCCATTCACCCAGGGGGGTCACTAGCATCCTTGAAACACAATGCAGTATTCGATATTGAGATCTGGCCTTCTCCATGTGTCGTTCACAGCCTTGTGGAGGCAACAACCTCCTGTATGAATCTCCTGGGGTTTTCGACCCGCTGCTCTTGTCCCTTGGTCCGTCGCACTGCTCCAGTAGGTTCACCTTAGCCCCAGAAGTTTTGCTCATACTCATGTTCTACATTGCTCATAGTGTGTCTCTAGGGTCTGCCTTCTATCCGTGTGAGGAGAGCTAATTGGAATCAGGTGTATGCAAGTGCCTGACTTGGACTGACCCGATTAGCGGGAGATGTCCAGTACGATGTATAAGAGTTATTTTATTTATTTAATTATTTGTATTGCGCCGTTAACTCGCGTGTTTCGGGGCGCAGAAACGTGGACACAAAGACAACAGAAATGGACGGGACAGTTCCTGGAATCAATGATTTAGTGGGTCATGAACGTGGTCAGTTGAAAAGATATGTTTTCACTAATTTACGAAAACGTAAGTAGTTAGATTCTTTCCTTATGTGGGCTGGCAGATTATTCCAGATGCCTGCTGTAATGACTGGGAAGGATTTTTCCAGTCCAGATCTAAGTTTGTGTGGCATCACTGTGATCCTATTTTGATCCGAGGATCTCAAGGCGCGGCTTGGAACATAAGAACGTATTTTCGATTTTAGATAGCCTGGTGCCTTCCCGTGGATGCATCTGTGGGCTATTGTGAGAGCCTTGAAGTGGGTTCTGCTCTCCACTTTGAGCCAATGTAGTTCCTTCCTAGATGCACTGATGTGGTCTGATTTAGATTTGCATTTGATTATCCTAACTGCGTTATTTTGGATAATCTGGAATGCTTGGATGTTTTTTTTGTTGGCTCCTAGCATAAGTGCGTTCCCATAATCCAAACGGGAAAGGATGGTTGCTCTGGCTACTGTGGCACAGTTGTTCTCCCTGAGATACGGTCTAATAGTTCTGAGGAGACTCAAGTAGTAATTGCAGGTTTTTTTATGTATTGAGTCTGGGCCTCTGCTCCTAAAGACGCTTCCATCATCATACCCAAAGTTTTTACTTTCTCAAGTACTTTGATGTTAGCATCCTTGATCTTGAAATTTGCATAGTCGTGGGGCAGTGATTTTCTGGCTTGGGTGGATCCGAAGATCATCAGCTCAGTTTTGCTGGCGTTCAAACACATCCAGTTGGAATCCATCCATTGTTCTATGATGTTATAGATACTACTTAGATTGTTGTTATCGGTTTTATGGTCCCCGCTGAGCTCCAGTACCAGCTGCGTATTGTCCGCATAGTTGGTAAAGAATATGTCAGCATGGTCTAAGATTGCCCCGGGAGGATAGCTCAGCGGCAGCGTGCACGTCTTGGAAGCAAGACGACACGAAGCAACAACGGGTTCGATCCCCGGGTCCGCGCTTAGAAACCTCTGGGTGTTTAAGCGCGTTATAAATACGTAACTAAGACAAAAAAAACAAAAAAACAACACAATTACACAACTAAGAAAAACAAACAATTCCTGTAACAGCGCCTCGATGCCTGTGGGCTGTGTGAGCGCTTTATAAATGTTAAATAATAAATAAGATGTAGCATAAGTATCTAATGTAGAGGCTGAACAGCAATGGGGACATGCTGGCTCCCTAGGGAACCCCGCAGAGGATCTTCCTTTCAATTGAGAATTTGTCTCCCCAATGGACTCGGGATGTTTTGCCTTTTAAAAAGGACATTATCCATGTTTTTGCCTCCTGTGAGCAGTTTGCTGTTTTGCCTAAGGCAGTTTCGAGCAGGTTATGATCCAGGAGATCAAAGGCAGCACTGAGGTCTAACAGGATGAGAAGTCCCGTTTTCCCCTTGTCTAAGATGCAAAGCATCTTTGTCTGTAAGTCGAGCATGGCTGATTCTGTGCTATGAGATGGTATGAACCCTGATTGATGTGGGTGTAGCGCGTTAGCAGCCTCAATGTGTGCCTGTAGTTGTGCCGTGGCTACTTTGTCCATAATCTTTAACAGGAAGTTACAGTTGGTTATTGGCCTAAGGTTGCATGGGTCTCTTGGATCCAGGCCCGGTTTTTTTATTAGTGGGGTAACTGTGACTTTTTTTATAGCCTGGGGGACTAGTTGGTCCCTAAAGGAAGTGTTGATGATCTTAGCAAGTATAGGGGCGAAGATGTTTCTAAGATTATTTTGGCGGGTAAGATGTTCTCCGCGCACGAGGTAGGTTTCATGGAGACGAGTGTTCTTTTCATCTCTTCTGTGGTGATAGGTGAAAAATGAAAGGGTTCTATGTTTTCAAGTGGTTCTTCAGCTGGCATTTTAATCATGGTGGATTTGTTTAGTTGTGATTTTGTGATTTTATCTCTGGCCTTTTCTAATTTCTCAAAGAAAGCTTTTTGGAGTATTGTCGCATTCCTGTTGGGATGGTATAAAAGGTGGCGATATAACTGAGGGTTTGTCTAGGGATTTCAAGATGTTAAAAAGTTTGCTTGAGGCATTTTCTGCTTCCAAAATGTGTTTGTTGAAATACTGTTTCTTGGCCTCTGTTATTTCTTTCTTGTATTTTGTTTCTATATTTTTCCATTTTTCCCTGTTTTCAGGTGTGGTTTTTTATTTCAGTTATTTTCCATTTTTCTTTTGTCCCCTTTAAGCTCGAGTAGTTCTTTAGAAAACCATTCTTGCTTTGTATTTTTGGTTCTAAATGTTTTGGTCTGCACGGGTGCGTTTTTCTCTACTAGCTTATTGAGATGGTCTAAGAGAGTCGACATCATAATTTCGCATGAGTCCTCTTCTTTAGAGGTGGTGATGTAATCTTTTATGCATGATTCAAGTTGTTCTTTCTTGATGTTTTTAAAGTTCCTTTGCATAGCATTTTTGGGGGGATTGGGATTTTTTTCACTAGGTAAGGGAAGTGAGACTTGAAATGAGACACTGTAATGGTCTGACCAAATACAAGGTTTGGTTTGGTAGTTGTGTGTTTCAAGGTTGTTGGTAATTATCCAATCTAGTTGGTGTCCATTTTTCATGGTTGGTTCTTTATTTGTGATGGTATAGTCTATGTTTAATAACGAGTTTTCGAGATTGGTGGCCTCTTTGTCAGTTTGATTGCCGTACCATCTATTAAAATCTTTGACCGCTAATGTGGCACAGTTTGGACCTTTCAAAAGATTGAGGAGGTGTGTAAAGTTGTCATTAAATTCCGGAGTGGGAGATGGTGGTCGATAGACTACTAGAAGGTTAAGGCAATTCTTTTCAGTGGGCGAGTGCTTGAGGTGGATCATTTCGCATTCACCACATGATGATTTACCTTGGAAGAGTGCAATAGAGCTTCTGGCAATAACTGCAACTCCTCCTCCTTTACCAGTTTCCCTGTTGGTGTAGTAAATTACATACCCGTCAGGGACCGCAATGTCGCAGGTGGGGCCTATGGGATCTACGAGCCATGTTTCAGTGATGCAAAAAATATCAATATTCTCCTCGATGATACTATCATGGATACATTGAGCGTGTTTATTGAGGGATCTAGTGTTAAGTAGACAGATTTTTAAATCAGTACTACTTTTTATTGTGGAGGGTGTAACTGACAGCTGAGTGGTTAAAGATTTATTTTCTTTATGTCGTCTTTTAATAGCTAGTTCCTCTTTGTTGCTGTTTGGGCTTCTGTCCAGGATAAGCCGGGTGGCAATCGTGGCTTTGTTTAGGCGGATAAGTTTTTGTTGCTCAAGGAGCAGGGTATTCAAGGGCAAAAGGCCCATTTTTGTCTGATTGGAAGAGATTAAGGTATATGTCGCTAGGTTTTCAGGCAGCGTTTTCTGCACCGGACGCCGTGGACGGCGAGGACCGGCGCAAGACCGGCTTTACCCTGAAGCGCCTGACGAACCCCTAAGAGGGGCGCTGGTGCTTCTGGGGATTGTAGTCCCTTTTGCTTGCTAGCCAATAGAAATGGCTGCTACAGGGGTCAATAACGGAGTCCCTAACAAAAGTGTACGTCTTTTTGCACCGCAAGCGGTGGCCGTTGCAAGTGTGTACACAGGGGCTCAGCAAGCAGTAACAGATGTTCCTACCGTGCCTAAGGACACACTAGTAAGTGCTTTCAAAAGCGTGCAAGTATGTTAGTAATCTCATGCTTATTTTCTGTTTATGCTGACTCTTGCAGCGTGATGGCAAACCTAATGGTGTTGTAATAAAAAGCACCTTAGTGGTACTTTACAGCTACTGATTTACAAACCACGCATTCAATGCTTCATTCATTCCATTGGCAGTAAGAAGGCAGGCAGACAGCAAGTTAAATGCTCGTAAAAAGGTCACGTACTGATTAACCCTTAGGTGTGCAAAGCTCCGACCTCCCACCAAGTTACCTGTAGAGGAATGCAAGCACACAGGCTGCTTTTAAATGGTTGTCCGGCGGGACCGGCGCAAGACCGGCTTGACCCTGAAGCGCCTGACGAACCCCTAAGAGGGGCGCTGGTGCTTCTGGGGATTGTAGTCCCTTTTTCCTGCTAGCCAATAGAAATGGCTGTTACAGGGGTCAATAACGGAGTCCCTAACAAAAGTGTACGTCTTTTTGCACCGCAAGCGGTGGCCGTTGCAAGTGTGTACACAGGGGCTCAGCAAGCAGTAACAGATGTTCCTACCGTGCCTAAGGACACACTAGTAAGTGCTTTCAAAAGCGTGCAAGTATGTTAGTAATCTCGTGCTTATTTTCTGTTTATGCTGACTCTTGCAGCGTGATGGCAAACCTAATGGTGTTGTAATAAAAAGCAGCTTAGTGGTTCTTTACAGCTACTGATTTACAAACCACGCATTCAATGCTTCATTCATTCCATTGGCAGTAAGAAGGCAGGCAGACAGCAAGTTAAACGCTCGTAAAAAAGTCAAGTACTGATTAACCCTTAGGTGTGCAAAGCTCCGACCTCCCACCAAGTTACCTTGTTACTCTCAGTCGCCCTCTTCCTCGGCCTAGTGTTTGTACAGAAAAGGTGGGAGTTGGGATATCGGATCCTAAAAAATAGGAGGGGTTGGATGTATAAAAAAGGGGGGAATACCACGTCTCACTATCGGCTGCCTCACTCCCTCTCCCTGAAGACCCATCACCCAGGTGATCCTCCCGCACTGGTCCACCCCCAGGGTCTGGATCCAAAGGCGATGGCCGTGGTCAAGCCACTTGAGAGAGAGATGCCAGGGGACTAGCAATTGAGACACCCTCTGGTTTCTCACATACCCTTCCCCTATAATAATAATAATAATAATAATGGTAATAATAATAATAATAATAATATTAGCCTATGCAATGTAGCCGCATCTGTTTCACATGGAAACAAGGAAAGGAAATCGATGTTCCCCTATTCTTTACCTTTTTGGTGTTCCACAGTGAAACAGTAGGGTTGCAGGTCTAAGAACCATTGCATGACTCGTGGGTTAGAGTACTTTTGTTGACCTATCCATACTAAAGGTGAGTGGACGGTGACAAGTTTGAACTTCCTCCCTAAAAGTTAGTATCTTAGATGGAAAATTGCCAATTTGATGGCAAGGGCCTCCAATTCCAATACAGAGTAGTTCTTTGCACATGGGAAGAGTTTACGACTAGTGAATAGGATGGGGTGCTCTAATCCATTGAACACTTGCGATAAAACTGCTCCTAACCCTGTAATAGAGGCATCAGTTTGTAACACAAATTCTTTGGAAAAGTCTACTACTTTTAGGATTGGGTTCTGACACAAGGTTTGTTTTAAGTTATTGTAACATGCATCATCCTCATCATTCCAGTGAATCTTCAGGGGTTCAGCATTTCTGAGCTTGTCTGTTAATTTGGCTGTTCTATCTGAACATTTTGGGATAAATCTATGGCAATAACCGATCAGTCCTAGGAATGTCCTAAGGTCTCTCTTGGTCTTGGGTTTGAGGGCATATAGGACGGCTTTCACTTTTTCTTGCTCAGGCCGAACAATGCCATTCCCTACAAAAAAGCCTAGATATATCACATCCAATTGAGCCAACTTTCATTTGGATGGATTAGCAGTTAAGCTAGCCTCTCTGAGGGTTCTCATAATAGTAGACAGATGAAAGAGGTGGTCTTCCCAGGTTTTACTATAAATTACTTTGCCGTCAATATAGGCCCCACAGAAATCTGAGCAGGGCTGTAGTATCCTATCCAGTCATTGGAAAGTGGCTTTGGCCCAATGCAGTCCAAAAGGGAGGACTTTGAATTGGAATAGTCTCACTGGTGTCGAGAAAGCTGTCTTTTCCTTATCAGTTCCATGTACTGACACCTGCCAATATCCCTTGGTTAAATCTAGTTTTGACAGGAAGATGGCCTTTCCAAGCTTATCTATTAACTCATCGATGTGTGGCATACGATAGGCATTGAATGCGGAGATGGCGTTAACCTGTCTGAAGTCTATGCAAAACCTCAAAGAATTATCAGGTTTTCTTACCAGCACAGTAGGGGAGGACCATGGACTCTCTATATGGTTTCAAATGGACCACTTTTCCATTTGAAGTTCGGATATAATGACAAGTGCCATATACTCTCCCTAGCTTCTCGCAGAACACATCAGGAAATGCCATAATAAGGTTGTTCAAATCTTCTTGTTTTTGTTTAGATAGTTCTTGGGAATACGTTCATAATTGTCCATTTCCTCGGGTACCAAACAAGACAAAATAGAGGAGGTGGTGGCGGGAGAATTTCCTTTCCGCCTCTTGTAGAGATTTACGTGGTAGAGGTGGGTCTTTTGCTTTTTTATCAGTTTGGGGTATTTTATAGGTACAGGTTCCTGTTTGCTCTAGCACCTCATAGGGCCAATGCCACTTTTAGACAAGTTTATATTCAGAGGTAGCTAAGAGGACTAATAGCTTCTGTCCTACTGAAAAAGGATCTTAATTCACCTTCTTGTCATAGGTGGACTTCTGTTGGGCTGGGGCTTTCTCCTTCTGAGTGTGGACTAGACTGCTGACGAGTTTCATGTGCTCTCGCAATCGGGTAGCTGTCTGTGAGAGGGCAATGAGTGCCTCTTCTCTCTCTGCCCATGTCTCCCAGAGCATGTCTATGACATCTCTTGGTTCCCTACCATAAAGTAGCTCAAAAGGGGAGAATCCAGTGGATGTCTGAGGGGTCTTTCTTACTGCAAATAGGTCCAATGGGATCATGCGATCCCAGTCCTTTCCATCATCTACCATTTTTCTCAAAATCATTTAAAGTTTAAAAAAAATAAATCTCCACCAATCCTTCCGTTTGGAGCTATAAAATAAGAATTGAACTACTGTGCAGGAATGGTGAAATTTACCATAAACACACTGCAAGATCCACAAGAATTCCTAATGTACTTAATGCAAGTACTAGAAAGTACCAACATCTCTATAAATTAAATGTTCCACATTTTATACAGGTGGAAACATATATGCACTCTCTGCAACCATGTTTCACAAGAGCACATCCCTAATGAACTATTTTTATATTCATCCATACAAAATTGTGAATCCATTTAGGTATATTATGCCATTTTGCAATCCCGACAATCGTTCCAGCATGCAAATCAACTCACATAGACAATATGTCATACAGCGGTTTGGGCTGTAGGTGTGAGCACATTTTTGTTATCTTTTCCCCTGGTGGAGCAAACCTCACCAAACATTGCAGGATCATTCTGAGGGGGCCGCATGCTTTTTTGCAGAGTTTGGTGAGGTTTTGTCCAGGAGGGCCAAAGATATAAGCCGCCCAAAAACTATTCTTCCTATGAGTTGAGCAACTTAACCATAACTGCACGGCTGCTACCACAGGCCATGTAATTAAATGGCCTGCGGTAGCGAGTGTGTAGTTATGGTTAAGATGCTCAACTCATAAGAATAACACTGTTTGGGTGGCTTATAACTATGGCGCTGTTTGACAAATTCTCACTGAAGCTTGCAAAATAAGCATATTGCCACCTCTGAATAAATATGCAAAGTTTGGTGCGGTTTTGTCAAGGGGGGTAAGTTATAGGGGGGGTCCCAACACTTTTGAAATCCTCAAAGACATAATGATAAAAAAGGGTTGCTCACGCCTACAGCCAAAACCACTGGACGGATTTGCACCAAACTTGCTCGAGTAGTGGCGGCTTGATCTCAAAAGCATGCTTTTGCATATTTGGTGTAAATGCATCCAGTAGTTTTTTTTAAATGCCCAGTAGGTTGAAAGAAATTAGTGATATCTGGGTGCGGTCTGTCGACTCAGTTCCTGATTCAGAGTTCACAGACACCTCTGGACCAATCATAGAGCAGCATGATGTTCGCAGACAAATATGCTCTGGATACATATTTGTTAAATTGCTTAGATCAGGAAATAAAGGGGATAAATACTGACGGAATTGTATATAGTGATGTAACTTTTTCAGCATGGTACATCAAAATCTTTAAGGAAACAACATAATTTACACATATACAATCACAATTTTAAAATAAGAAAAACGCTGTATAGATCTCAAAAAAGAGAGGTCTCAAAATATTCTTCTGATATCAGGAACGTTCTCCTAAAACAACTCAAAACCAAATATAAGAACTGGTTAAACAATTATAAATCAGAGTTATATCAAAGAGACGGTGTAAATATGTTAACTGCCATATCAACCAAGAACACAGCCAAAATATGGGCAACTATAAATCAAATTATACATGGCTCACAAATAGCATGCAATTGAGCAGTGTCACCGAACAAAATTGGATATCCCATTTTAGTGAGCTCTATTCTGTTCCCAAAGGTTGTGTAAGCCTTGAATGTTTAAATATTCCTAAGAATTTCAACCTCACATTCGACCGGGCAGATATGTTATTTTATATAAATAAAGCAAGTTGTTCTAAAGCAGCTGACCCGGATGGCTTATCAAATTACACCTTTAAGCAACATCCGGAATTATGGGCATCTATTTTACATAATATATTTACTACTATAAACTGCATGCAATCTTTACCAAAGACATGGAAACATTCAATTACATTCCCAGAATATGAAAAGATGACTGGCAGCTTCCAGTTAGCTACAGACCGATTTCACTATTAGATGCGGCGGGAAATGTTTTTGCTGACTAATACTGAGTGATCTAAATGACTGGTCATCAAAACTTCAGCTCAAAGACCCATTTCAATCAGGGTTTGTTGCTGGTCTTGGCACCATCCCAAACATACTTACCCTCAATATGATCAAGTCTCATTATGCCGCCCGGAATCAATCACTGTATTTAGCATTCATTGTTTTCCGGATGGCTTTTGATTCTATTGATCGTACTTTGTTATATAATAAATTAAGACAATATCAATGCCCACCATCCCTGCTTGCATTGATTATGCTTTTTCATCTAGATACCATCATGCAGGTTAGACTGACATTTGATGGACGATTGTCTTCTTCAATCATTGCCCAACGATGTTTAAAACAGGGGAGTACCCTAGCATCTATCCTATTCAATTTATTCATACTGGATATGGGTGAGATATTCGTTGATACAATAGGTGCTTCACCAAATGTGAGCACTCAGAAAATCAGATACCTGCTTTATGCAGATTACCTGGTGTTGCTTATACAAACACCAGTTGGCCTAAAAAATATGCTGCACAAACTTGACATCTATGCTCAGAGCAACAATCTTGTGATAAACACTGACAAAACTCAGATTGTTACATAAGATACAATGACATGTCAGAATTCCCCTCATAAAATGAACCTAGTGTAGGCCGGACAAAGTCTGTAGTAGAAGGTAGTGTTGTAATGTAGTGCTACTATACAATCCTTCTTGTTTTACTCACCTTCCTTTGTATGCCAGAGAACCCACTATGAATCCTTTTGTTTTCCCTAGTCAGGTTCTTGTATTAGTTCTTATAGTTTAGTTGTTTAGCCCTCGTAAGAATAAGGAAATTGAAATCATCAAGCAGAGCAGGAAGATGGAGGACGAACAGAAAACTGAAATGATCATAGCCTCCTAATATGTATTGCCAGGTAAAGCTCTCAGAAAAGAGTGGTGTGCCTCTTGTGTTTATGGGCTTTGCACATGTCAGACATCTATAGGTATTGCATGAGTGTAAAGTAATTGGTGAGTGCCTCAGGAAGAGGGAAGGAAGCAGTGCTGATGGAAGATTTGCCGGTGGTGGTGAAAGAGGAGATGGAAGGGCAAGAAGTGGAGGCGAAAGAGGGGATGTCCCAGCAGATGTCTCAGGAGGAGAAAGAGATTGGGGCATCTGCAGCTGTACCTGTTCTTGCAGATGGTGTTAGTCAGGTGCATATTTCCATTGTCATGTTTCAGGCAGTACAGAGGGCATTCTTGGCCTGGACGGTGCCCACCTCAGCACTGTCCTCGGAGAATGTTGGCTTCCCAGAGGTTTTGGACAGTGAGGGGGAAGGAAGGCACTGTTATACGCAACCTACGCAACACACCAGTGAAGGGGTTCACCAAAGAAGGGTTGTTCCTTGGGGATCACAGCACTACAGAAGCATATAGAATAGAATGATTGCCTTACTATTCTTAATTCCTGATAATCTGTTTCTGGTGGTCTCTTTTCCACAGCACCAGGCAGTTTATGTCTATTCCACCAGCCACTAGCAGGTCTTGCTTCCACCATCAGCACACCACCGCAGCTTGCTGTTGTTAGCAGCCCTGTTGGAGTGCCAGTATTTATGCAGGTATAGCGAGACCGAGCAGTGAATCATATTGGCATGCACTGTCTGCATTGACAAATGTACATCTTTGGGGAGAGGTTAACACATGGGCATTGTGGATGCCATAGAGGGACACATGGTGTTTACTATCCTACCCTCATGAAGGGGACTGCCTTAGCATTGACCTAGAGGATGCCAAAAGTGCAGGTGGGGTTAATTCCCTTAGAGTAGGAAAGATGGTCCCCAAATATTAAGGAATGAGATTTTCAAGTGTGTGACAGTGCCAGAATGAGCTGCAAATGCTTCTTAGTTGCACCACTGTATGAAGAGTTGAAAAGCGAGTGAATTTATGAATTAAATGCAGTCCTGCCTAGCTGGGATTTGTGAACTTGAATGGATGGAAAACTGACATAAAGTCCTTCTATTTAAGAATGAATAATGTTCAATCTGTTCCAATGGTGCATATCTGCATTTTTTTATCTGCAACATGCAAAATTCTACCAACTAGGTATGGGTGCTTGAATTGCTAAATCTTCTGTCATGGATGAAAGAAAGAATAATGTGTATTTGATATGTTGGAGACTTCATCAAGCCACCCCTCAATTCAATGTCAACTTCAATTTAAAATGTTATTTTTGTATTTGGCCAAAAGGCCATTACCTAAAAAAAAGAAATATACAGTAAATAGATTTCATGAGGTAGCCAAAGTTCCTGTGCACGTTGGAACACTAAAACATTGTTTGATTTAAGAAATTGTATCCACATGGAGAGCAAATATATAATGTTGCCTGTATTATTCAGTACTAGTCTCATATCGCATTGCTGGTAGCACACAGTCGGCCTGCAGCAATGATGCTATGGACTGTTTTCAGCCCAACCTCATTGAAAGCATCTTTCAGAGATCCAGACCAAATGAGTATCTCCCTTTATTGTTTTATTCAGTTCAGAAAATGTGTTTGGGCATCCTTTGTGTGTAGGTTCTATTAAGGTTTTCTGGGTACAATGGGGTGGGGCATGAAAGTAAAATGGGTCAGGTCAACTCTGGCTTCAGATGATACATGTTGTTCTGACATTGGCTTTACTTTCCTAATCTTCAAGGCCTCACATACGAAAAATTCCACTTTCCAGATAGCTCCCAGTAATTGATCACTTAGAATGAATGTTGTAATCTCTCTCTATTTATGGATAAGACACTCCTTCATTATTTGGAACAGATGTTTTTTCCTTGGAAGGTGATATTCAGAGCAGAAATAGATCACATGAAAAAGGGTCACTTTAGATAAGGCAGATCAATTCTGCAGACTGACGGTGAATTTAGGGATATTTCAGATGATGGTCTAATGCCTTAGTATGGCTTGGCAATGAAGATTGGTGGTAGGAAATGAAAGATAAAAATGTCTTTAAGTGAATATGTTGCCTCGCGATTAATACAGTTACAAATAAGTTAGGAGATATGATACTGTTAGGAGCCCTGCACTAGGCCTGTTAGGCTTGATTCACACATACAGGGATGGCGTGCTGGCACAAAAATATAGGGTCAGACACAAAGCCTGAACAAACACATGGACACTGTTGGTGAGGGCATGGGTATGAAGAAGAGGAAACAGGAGGCATGATGAGTACAACTACACCTCCTATCATGCTGGGCAGACTCCCTGGATTCATGTTGGTCGTGCAAGACTTTAGATACCATGCCCTCCCAGGAAACCGGGCTTGTCGTTATTCAGTCACCAAAGATCTGACCTGCACTAACCTTCTCTCTGCTCCACTACATCTCTGATCCTCTGAAAACACCTGCGACTTCGTCTCCTCCAAAGGAAATAATGACAAGGTATATTCAGCACTCCAGAGACCTGCGTGCACTGCGCTCTGAAAAAAAGGGTGTGAAACGGACTCTGTGTACAGGGACCAGCAAAACCCAAGAAGATACGACAGCTGGCAACGTTGCGCGCTGCGCTCAGCAACTATAAAGTGAGGACCTGCGGATCAGAGCTTTGCGCGCTGCACTCTGCAAAATCTAAGGAAACTGCATTTTTCATACCTTGCCACATCCAGTACACTGTGACACTACAACTTGGCACTGCTAATTCCTGCAAACCATGTGTGCCGTTCTTTTGACTTTCAGAAGATTTCCAATACTTACCTAACACAGCACAGCACTCCTTAAGTCACTGCACTCTGCTCCATCACAATTCTGGACATGAAGGAAAGGGAAAGGAATGTGTGAGATCTTAGCAGCAATGAACATTTGTTATGTCGAAGACTATAAGACAATGTAAATAAACAATACAGAAGACACAGAGCCCAAGATAGGCCAAGGTAGCTGATTCAACTGGATGTAGAATCCTTACTCTTAGGAGACCTGGTGGAGGAAGTAGTGGGTTCACGGCATTCCTGCGCAAATCCCACCGGTAAGAGCATGACAGATTCTTTGTTATGGTTGACAATTTGTATAAGATCAGAAATCATTTAAAATGTAATACAGTACGTGGTTTTAAATGTTGCCAATATTTAGTATGGAAAGTTGGTTTTCACCTATTTATGATGTGTTTTTATCTTCCTTTTATGAATATATTGTTGTGTATATTTTGAGTAATTCTGTGTTTATGATAGATATTTGTGATTATGTTTTAATCTTTCTGTGGTTTTACAAGACCAAAAATAAACCAACTTAATGAAATAAAGATACACATATATGTTCTTTTTTACCTTGATTACAGACACTGATGTCATCTTCAGTTTGTTTACATTTTTTCTTTTGGGCCTTAATATGGAGCAGATAAAATCTTGCTATTGCAAAGGCCCATCTCTGTTCAATGGAGGACACATTTCTTTATATATGGCTGGATTTCTATCGATCATAAAACCTCATCCAACAACAGGCCTGATACCAATTTATTAACCTTGGATAACCCCA
Organism: Ambystoma mexicanum; assembly: GCF_040938575.1. Taxonomy (NCBI): domain Eukaryota; kingdom Metazoa; phylum Chordata; class Amphibia; order Caudata; family Ambystomatidae; genus Ambystoma; species Ambystoma mexicanum. The sequence continues at coordinate 919,702,946 of NC_090932.1, read as the reverse complement.
ATTCAGATGTCTACTTCTCAGATTCAGGAAACTATTAACCTGTCTCCAGCTTCCACAACTACTTCTTGAATACATGGGTTCAACAGATTGACCCAATATCTTGAATTTAGTAATCGCTTTTCCCCATCTCCACATATCCTTATGCAGTGGTCGAAGTGTACGGAAAGAAGTAGTGGAGCTATGTTCCCTACTGGCCTGCACTGCTCCCCACAAACCCCATCGCCATACCCCCTCCCAAACACAATGCACACCCCAAAATACATGCACCTGCTGTTTAGGGGAATAGTCAGTTCAGTGCACTTAAAGTGCAAGTTTCAACTTCTTCCTACACTTTTATTTTAAAACGCAACCACTCCGGAACGGTTTCTGTTTAAAATAAAGGTATAGGAACAGTAAAGCTTGATTGAAAGAAGTAGAGGAGCACCGCTCCCGAACGCTCCCGCCCACTTCGACCACTGTCCTTATGCTTTCACCTTTACCTTCTCTTACGATCCCCTAAAGCTCACGAACTTGGGCTCCTTGAAGGCAGAAATCTCAATTCTGGCAATGTTTATCATTGAATGTTGTTAGCGCAATAATCAACCTACTGAACTTTATAAGGTCTGCCTAAGGGAGTAGGTTGCTGGGTGGATACTCAACTGAACTGTATGTTGTTTGGCTATATGGTGTGTGATGCTCATATACTATCTCTGCAAGAAATTAAATAAGAGAAGAGAGATGAAGAAGGGAGTGAGAGTATTCTTAATATTTTTCTATTAATAAGTATTAAAGCACTGTATTTCAAGTGCAAATACTCTGCTGCCTAGAGCCATTAAGCAATGTGTGTAGTCATTGTGGCACTGTAACACTTACAATCATACAATCATGGTGCTGTAAAGATTGGTGAGGTTCTACAGACCAACCTATGAGTAAACCATTAGATTTAGGGTTAGAAATGCCTTCAAAGGTCCATGGCTTCTATGAGCACTCATCTGAGAACAATTCCAAAGCAAGGTAGAGCCATGGACAACAAATCATGAGTGTATATCTATTGACCTGCTTTTTTACTGGTCTAACAATTCTTTCTCAAATTTCTTTCCTCAAATGTTGTTTAATAGAGAGTGGGGGAGGCCCGCCACTCCCTGCAACTGCCCGTACATACCTCAAACCCACCCACACCAATATGGTCTAACCTCAACTCACCATCTACATTTTTGGGGGGAAACTCAGCCACAAGAATTCAAGAACAAATGATTTGACCGAAAAGAAACCAATCAATAGACTTACTTCCATCAATGACAAATAAAACATTTAAAAACCTCCTGCAAGGATTCCTCTCCTCCTTCCTCTGTGCTTTGATGTGTTCATTTGTCTTGGTCAAAGAAGTAACAGAGGCAGCACAAGCTTTATCCCTTTACCATAACTCAGTACCATGATAAACTCAGTATTTCTCCAGCACAGAGAAAGTTGAAAGGCTTACCTAAAAAAACATCCTGGCGTCTCTTTGTTCTGTAACCATGTAAAAGAAAACTATATGTTGCAATAAATGTGTGCAAATGGCTTATTGCAGCCCCCAAATACTGACATTGTCAAAAGTTCGAATTTGGACAAATGTATTTATTTTTTATTTTATTGAGCATTTGTTCACCACCTTATACAACAGAATTGTGTTTCATTGGCACAATGCCAGGTTTTAGGCCCATGAGCAGTTTACTGGCTGAGGGTGAAGGCATCTGAAAGCTGTTTGCAGAGTAGTTCAGCACTGTAATTTAGTTTTTCCACCACTTTATTGAAGCAAGAATAAAAATATCAGAATTATATTTAAGTTGGCAAAGTGCCAATTGTAGGCTTTCAGATAAAACTACAAACATGGATGTTTCCAGAGTAGTTCAGCACTGTAATTTAGTTTTTCCACCACTTTATTGAAGCAATAATAAAAATATCAGAACTATATTAAAGTTGGCAAAGTGCCAATTGTAGGCCTACAGATAGAACTACAAACATGGTATATCCATTGAAAACAAGTGGCACATCTCAGCTTGTCCTGTTCATACTTGATCAGACTGTTATGGCTAATCCGTCCCTACCCTGAGGAGAAGAATAGGGCATTGGTGGCATCTGCCACTATTCATTCTAAACTTGACTACTGTAATGGCCTCTTAGTGGGTACATCTATGTCGAATATAAAAAATCTGCAGGTTATTCAGAATGGGGTTGTATGAACAGGTTGTGGCCTTTGGAAGAGAACCCACATCTCCAAAGCCTGCCGTAAATTGCATTGGCTCCAGTTGGAGCAGAGAGTGCAATATAAAGCCCTCACCATCATACATAAATGCTTTTTCGGTAATGCCCCACGCTATCTTACTGCACAGGTGAATAAGTTACCTGTCAGGCAAATTCTTCATCCTGACAAAGATGTTCTCTTGAATTGTCCACGCTTCTCACTAAAAAGTCTTGGTGGCTCAAGCTGTGGAATACACTGCCATCCGTGTTGAAAACAATCCCTGATCGTGGTCTATATAAAAAATTGTATTAAGACCTATCTTTTTGATAAATGTAGGGACTAATCTGTCTTTAGTTACTGTCTCTTTTGTCATGCTGTTTTCTGTTTGTGTGTGCCTTGAGTACTCTGAGGACTCAGGGTGTGCAATGCTATGTAAATAACAAATAGAAATAGAAATAGAAATTAGCTGCATGATTCTTACCCAGCCAGTCAAGTCCTGTGGTCTCTGCCGGGTCCACCAAACTCTGCTCCAATCTGAATCAGGGGTGAAGTAGGGTATAGCTGCTTCTGTGAAGTGTACTCCTGCTGTCTTGTACAACTGGTTTATGAAGACGTAAGGCCTCTCCTTCACGCTCATTTTGTCCACCCCTGTTTCACAGTCAACCAATCATAACCAGTGGATGTCTTTCATTGGATTTCATTACCTCAGACATTTTATCAGCTGTGCTGGCTGTCCTGTCTGTTTCCTGTTTGTAAAGATGGACTCTTGGGGAGTGAACAGTCAGGTAAATGTTTCTTGAATTGAAATCATTTTAACTTTGTTATTTGCATGTAACTGATCCCTGGCCCAGAAAACTAGGCAAGATTGTCTTTCATCTTGGAAACATCAACTAAGACCAGTGCCACAACATCCCGTGCAGCTTTCAGCTTTTGTTAAAAACTGTTTGCATTGGTTCTTTTTCTCATTGACTACCCTGTATTCTGCTAAAGTTTACATTGGCATCTTCACATTATTTTTTTGTTGTATGCTGTCATATTTTAATATGGCAGATTTCTCTGATTTCCTATAACATGCATCTGTGCGAATGATTTAAACTGAACATTTTGCAATTTAAAATGTTGTGCCTTGCACAAAAATGTAAAATATTTCTATTACTGTTCTGTAATTAATCCTTTCAAAATACCATGTTGTTTTTTACCTGAACCACTTTGCTACAATTTTGCATTGTGACTTTCTTTGCTTTATGACTTCATTAAAAAGTTAGAGAAAATAACAAATATGCCACTCCATATGCTCATTTTGGCAGCGCATGAAGCATTGCTTTGATAAAAATTATTGGTATGCAGGAACAGGATAGGAATGACATCTTTCATATATATTCGTGTTCAGTGCTTTTTGTATAGCTTGTCCCATGTCAACTGCAGTGAATTAATTTTCTTTATTATGAAAAGGTTAAATATTAGTGTGGATATGTTTAATAGTGCTTGAAAAGAAAAGCTGTCTAGACCAATACTCTGAATGAACATATGTGAATATGCATCTCTCTGTTTTTTACCAAACGCTGTCAGAATCAATAGGTTGGTTGGAGGCATATATGGCTTTCCTTGGATGGTAAGCTGTTTAAATCACAGGTATATTTATTCAGTTTACAACAGTTGTGCAACCATTCTCTCTACAAAGTTGTACTTTTTGTCTTTAAATTAATTAATGGAGTAGTCCCTCACTACCTCTCTAAAGTCTCTCAATACATGCTACTCCAAACTTTCACCTTTAATTTCTGGAGCAATCACAGATTCGCTATGCGGCAGGCACATAACTTTCCAGCCCCTCGCCAACCTCTTCACACAATCTTCATTCTGGAGATGCATATTTTCCCTTTTCAAATTCATACTAATAGTCTTTAAATTAATTAATGTAATAGACACTCCCTACCTTTCTACCCTCATTACCTGCCACTTTTCCACTTGTTACACTATCAGTCTTACTATTCCACACTCCTCCAATGTTTCCACTCAATTACGTTCCTTCTCCCCACTCGCTCACAGCATCAATGGGATACCATACCTCCTGCCATTAAAAACATCACCAACATCTATGCTTTCAAACCTGGACTTAAGCATCAACTTCTGATATGTATTGGTGTTGCTAGAAAGAAAGCAGTTAATGAGTGGGGAATATCGCACTACAAACTGAACTGATGGATAAAGTAAAGACGCAATCAGTATCCAGGCAGAAAGGAGATACTGAGAGGCCTCACAAAAAAAAAATAAGTTGTATCATCAGTTAAACCAAAAAGCACGTATTTTAAATAGGAATGCTGACTATAAGCTTATAGCGCAAAAAAAACCAGGAGACTTCCTGGACTATCATATCAATAAACTGTGGTTCTGGGGTTGTCAGAATTAATTTAATGCATATTGTTCAAGCATTTCTTGCTTTTAAAAAAAGGTTCTACATGGATGAGTGATCAGCTTCCATAGTGGAGGGGCAGAGCTTTCTGGGGATTTCCAGGTAGATGAGAAAGATGACGCAATAGCCAAACTGAGAATAATAAGGATCTCTGGGGATGACAGGTTCCCTGTTGAATTTTACTCTGAGTTAATAGACTGCCTTGTAGGAAAATTATGTGAAGTGTTTAATGATTTTCCATGGCATGGCCGCAAAGCAACCTCCATGAAGTCTGCACTGATTATCCTGATTTGTAAGCCAAGTACGGACCCAAGTGTATGTGACAGCCATATTCCTATCCCTTCACTGAATGTAGATCTGAAGATTTTTCCATGAGTCTTGGTTTACAGGCTACTGGTCATAAATTGGTGAGTTTAGATCAATCAGGCTTTGTGAAGAGCTGAAACAGTGTAACAAATCTGAGAGCGCTTTTTGACTTGATAGAGTGAAGAAGGAGGTCTGAGGTCCCCAACCAGGCTGTGAGCTTGGACTGGAAGAAAGCTTCCTAAAGGGTAAGATGGAACATTGTGCAGTAGGAATTACACCATTGTTGCTTCCTGGGTAAATGTATTGATCTGATAAACACTATCTATGGGAGTTCAGAGGTGGGAGTCTGCCTCATAAGATTTCTGAGTGCTTTACCCTTTAAAGAGGTACAAAGCAGGGATGTCTCATTTCACCATTTCGTTTTACTCTTGCCCTGGATCCTTTACAACAAACTGTTAGAGAGCAGGATTCAGCACCCTGAGCGCCAGTTAAAGACATGAGAACTATCTGTTGATATATGCGGACACTGATCCGGTCCTCTTGTAAGACCCTGTAGGTTATTTCTACTCATTACTGAATCCAATTTAGCACAATAGTAAGGTCCCCTTTTATAAATTAAATCTGGACAGGATGGAAGGCCACTTGCTACAGGTGCCTTTTAACCAAGGAAGTAAATTAGGTGGTGTAGAAATTAGATGAGATACCTCGGAATAGACATCCTGGTGAATTGTCATGCCGCCGTCTTTTGGTGGTCGCTGGCGGCTATGGAAGGCTTGGCGTTGGCGGCGCCATTAGACTGTCCCGTGTTTTTCTTTCACTTCCTGGTTTGACGGTCTAGTCTTTTCTCTTGTTTTCTCCTTTCCGTATTTAGCCACGCCCTTCTCAGGGCTCTGTGCGTTGCAACTTTATTTCCTTTCGCTTTGTTGCCGTGCTACTTATTACCTTGCTCCGTACCTGTTGTTTTTCCGCTGTTCCTCGCGCGGATTTTTCCCTCCGTGCAATCTCCTCCTCCCTTCTCCTTCTCTGATATCCCCGTCCTTACGGTTCCCGCACCGTATTGGGTCTCTCTCCTCCTTCTTTTCTCCCGGACCGCTTCCCTGGTCCCTGTCGGTGCTTCCTTTACAGTCCTTCAGCAGTGCCTGATTTTTCACTAGTCCTTTGCACTGCTCCTTGCTCAGTACCAGCTATTCTGCAGAGGAATTTACCTTCATCTCCGAGGTTATCTGCTGCTCCTGCTCGTCTTACCTGCAATTCCGGACGACATTTGTCATCGCTTCCTGAACGGCATCAGTTCCAGCTACATCCGTAGAGAGGTTTTTTTTTTAAGCGGCTGCTTTTTTCCTCTCGTATTGGTTCCTGCGGGACGGGAGCCGGCTGCTTCCCTGTTTATCAGGGAATCAGGGTGGCTTCTTCCCGCGGACGGCCGTATCTCTTCACAAAGAAGAAAAGACCCAAGAACAAGACCTCCAGACGAGAACTCTTCCCTGAAGAGACAGGTGAGGAGAAAGGGGAGGTGGACATTGATGTATCAGACATAGAAGATAATCCGCTTGCTCCTATCAAACCTGACATGAATACAGCGGTGGTATGTCGCACAATATCCAGTCTTTCATGACAAGTGAAGAGTGATTTAGAAATATGGGAAATTATGCTGTGGGTAAAATTCAATTTTATCAAGATAAATATGCTGACAGGGCTTCTTTACCTATTTAATAGTGTCCCATAAAGGGTAAACCAAATGGACTTAAAACTTATAAATGACATTTTGCTCAGATTTGTGTGGGGGCAGGGTAAAAAGACTTATTTTATGTGGGACACATTGAAGGGATAAGGAAGGCCTTGGCTCCCCAGGCTTTAAACCATACAATGTAACCAAACTGCTGAAGATGCAGAATGACGGTCTGCCTGTTCAGGTACTATGGACCTTGATGGAGCTGGAGGGGCATGTTGTGGGTCCACTATGCATAAAGCGTCTGCTGATGTGTCTGCAAGGTCATGTTACAAAGGGCCTCCCTAAGGCAATCAAGGAACTCCTGAAATATCAGCAGCTAATCTCGGTTTATTAGATCAGAACAAGGAGATATTTGGTAAATTCATACTCGGATACCAGGATTAGAAGGTTGAACTGGATGTCTGGGATTGATGTGGGTTTATGACAGTGGTCCAAGTCAGAAGAGATGGGTCCCTGATGTTCTTCAGGTACCTGAGGTGGAAATGTAAGCTATTGGAGGTAGAGGTGAGAGAGTATTCAGAAATACTGGGCTTACTGGAGGGGGAAGTCATCCCTTCTTCCCAGTCTATAAATGGCCGAGAAGTGTTTTGAGGGCAGAAGACTTGTCTAATTTATGTTTTGAATGGAGAGGAGACATATTGAAAGAGAGATGGACAGATACAATGAGGCATAGCCAGCAAAGAGTCATGCTAAGGTCCTCTTGGACCCTACAATGTTAAGCAGGTTGGGGACTTTACTGGATGACAAGTGTAACCATCACAGCTACTCAAGGGTGTAGCAATTTTAGAGAGAGATTTTTACAAGGATTAATGATATAATTAAAGACCACATGGGGGAGTCATATGATCTGATACTCTTTTTTATGGACAACTATTGATACACTGAGAGGTAAGTGAATTCCTATTACGGCTACTTTTTGTATCTGAGAAATTAATAGTGAGATTGTGGAAGTGTATGGTATGGCCAAAGACCAATGTCTAGGTGACAGATTTGGGACTGCTGTATTTATTGAAGAAATGTCAGTGTAAGAGGTGAGAGTGTGAGTATAAATTAGATAGGACCTGAGATGTTTTCATGGAGTGTTACACCTGATTGCTCAGGGTTTCCATTGGGTGAGTTTCCTGTTTCAGTTTCTTTGTCTTTTCCTCACATCCCATTTTGCCTCTCTTTTCCCACTCACTGCACTTTGCCTTCTTACTCCTTCTCTGCTTCTTCTTCCTCTTCTTCTCTCCCTGTGGTCCTAACCAGAGTTGCTTCATTAGTCATGATGATTATGCTCATTACATTAATGGCCACTGATGTGTACTTTATTTATGTTGTATACTGTGAGTTAGTCATAATGTGAGTTTACCTTATAATTGCTTTGCCTTTTTTTGCTGAAAATTAAAAAACAATCATTTTTGAAAGCAACATCTATTGCACCGGGAACATGTTCCATCCATTTTCAGGCACAACATCCCTTCCTAACTTGCCTATCTTATCCATTGGCCCTCATTACGACCCGGGCGCTAAGTACCGGTCATTACCGGCATGGCCCAATTACCGTGTCCGTGCTGGCAACAGATAGCTAAAAGCGGCCCATTACGAGTTCGCGGGCACGAGCTTTGCGCCATACCGGTAAAGACCTCACCGCCATGCCGTAAAACCCCGATAGATCCCCCTTTCCAGCACCATCTATAGTGGAAATAGCTCCTCCGGCATCCAAGCCTTCGGCATTAGTGGTCACCGCTAATAGCGGTGACCGTTAATTAGCAGAACCGGAAGTAGCGTCATCGCACAGGAACGGGAAAGAGTCCGACAGCCATGTTTAAAAACGCAATCCATTGCCATCCACCACAACCAGAAGTCATCTGACCCCCGGAACTCTTACACACCTCCACCACTACCTTTTGCATTTAACCATGCCAAAAGCTGTGAAGAAAATGGTAGATCGTCTGCGCAAGGAGCGCTTCTCCAGAGAGGAGCTGACAATGCTAGCAGAGACACTGCAGGAGCATGCAGATGAGGTCTTCTCAAACGAGATGTCCCGTCCAGCACTGCAGCGCAAAAAGCAGATTTGGGCGGAGGTCGGCCAGAAAGTCAGCGCCGTTGGCACCACACCCCGCACACCAAAAGAATGCCGTAAGCGCTGGGATGATCTGCATTTACGCGTGCGCAGCATACTCTCCGCAAACCGCAACATGGGGATGGCGACAGGTGGCGGTGCGGAGTCCCCCATCAAATTACAACTGTGGGAGGAGATATGTGCCACCACCATAGGGGCAGAGTCAATTCACAGATTCGGGGACATGGAGCGAGGAGCACCGTCATCGGCTGATGCAGGTAGTTGTCCCAAATGATACAATGCTAATACCACCACGATGATGTCCACCTGAACTGACAGTGCAATGATGTAGAGCAGGGTCCACCAGAGACATGAGTACAAGACTGCCTACAGGCAGTGCAGAGCATCACCTTGTCCACATGCAGAATGCACCCCATATGTGTAAGGCCAGACACCTCCATGCATCGCCCACCCAAAAGCCAAGCAACCCGCATGTCACTCCCCCAATGTCAATCATCTGACATTCCAGATGGATGCAGCCACCCCAATGCATGCCCGATGCCTGTAGACCCATCATTAACCCTCTCCCTCTATTGGTCCCCCACAGGCACCATTCAGACAGTGGTGACAAGGACAGCAGGGAGGAAAATGGCACACCACGTAAGAAGGCCAGGGCCGAGGAGGGACAACACCTTCCCTCCACTTCAAGGGGCATAGGCCAACCGGCACCACATCGGAAGGCCACCACAGGCCACAGCACCAAAATGCTCTACGGCCCCCACTACAGCGCCCACAACAGCCACCAGCACCCAAGTGGCAGCGGCAGAAGGGACTGCATCGGCTGCAAGCAGCACAGTGGGCGAGACAGCTGCCACAGCAGCAGTCTCTGATGATGAGGAAGAGGATCAGCTGCATGTTGCAACTCCAGTCACAGGCCCCCTGCATTCCCCACAACTGTCCCCATGCAGCATGTGCGACACCAGCATGCACGGGCTGTCTCCGGATCATTCATGGCCTGCAACTCCCAGCACCGCGCCAACTGTCCATGTGTGCTAGAAACATTGGTTGATCAGAGTCTGACGCATGTCACGTCCCTCCTGTGCATCGCTGCATCCCTGAGGTGCTGCCCCATCCCCACCCTCCTCATCCCCTTCGTCAGGTGGTTGCAGTTCTGCGTCAGGGGGCAGGGGCACATTCCGTCTGATGCACATATTGTGTAGCATGACACATGCCATGACAATCTTTGCCACCTTCTCATGGCGGTACAGGAGTGCCTCACCAGACCTGCTGAGGCAGCGAAACCGTGCCTTCAAGAGGCCAAATGTCTGCTCAATCACCACACAGGTACGTGTATGTGCACAATTATAGTCCTCCTCGTGCCTGTTCTGTGGGTTCGGGACTGGGGTAAAGAGCCACCTCTTCAAGGGATAGCCTGCATCACCTGCATGTGGTCAACAATGTATGTGTAAGTCATCACATCATATGGGACCTCCTTCAATGACACCATAGCATGCATTGATTTCTTGATTTCAACCACATTCCCATGCATGAATGGAGACACACGATGTGACTGCTATGTGTGTATTCCTCTTATGGACTGGTGCGCGTGCCATCAACTAGTGGGCGCAGGAAGGTCCAGTTCCTTGTGAGTGCTCATGCGCTGTGTTAGTCCACGGCGGTTGTTTCTATGATCTGGCTGATGTCCAGTAATTTGTATGCTTTCATCCTGGCACTGTTGATGTCAGACTCATGATGATCTCACTATGCACAACAAATGGTGACATGCAATTAATTTGGACCTCTGTGTCAGTGTAGTGGTTTATTGATGTATTTGACCCTCATGTGACTCCTTTGTACGCAGTGATGGGGGACTGTCCTTTCAGTTAGTGGTATTTGGTGCTGTGTATTGGCCATAGTAATTGCTTGTAGCTGCATTGTGTTGAGGGGGATACGGACTGATTTGGTACAGTACACATGCAGATGGCTATGGAATGGTTGTGACACTGCATCATTTACATGGTAGGGCTGCTTACATCTTGCATTATGTGGTCAGGTGTCAGGTCCAGTCTGGGCTGCTTTGGGGTATGAGCATGGTCCATTCCCTCAGGCACTCGCAGCCAGGTGAAGTATTCATCTTCCCCCCCATCTCAGCCAGGTGAAGTAAGCATCTCTCCCCCACCCCCATCTCAGCCAGGTGAAGTATGCATCTCCCCCCCATCTCAGCCAGGTGAAGTATGCATCTCTCCCCCCCCCCCATCTCATCCAGCTGAAGTATGCATCTCTCCCCCCATCTCAGCCAGGTGAAGTATGCATCTCCCCCCCCCCATCTCAGCCAGGTGAAGTATGCATCTCTCCCCCCCCATCTCAGCCAGGTGAAGTATGCATCTCTCCCCCCCATCTCAGCCAGGTGAAGTATGCATCTCTCCCCCCATCTCAGCCAGGTGAAGTATGCATCCCCCCCCCATCTCAGCCAGGTGAAATATGCATCTCCCCCCATCTCATCCAGGTGACGTATGCATCTCCCCCCCTCCCATCTCAGCCAGGTGAAGTATGCATCTCTCCTCCCCATCTCAGCCAGGTGAAGTATGCATCCCCCCATCTCAGCCAGGTGAAGTATGCATCTCTCCCCCCCATCTCAGCCAGGTGAAGTATGCATCTCTCCCCCCCATCTAGCCAGGTGAAGTATGCATCTCTCCCCCCCCATCTCAGCCAGGTGAAGTATGCATCTCCCCCCCATCTCAGCCAGGTGAAGTATGCATCTCCCCCCCGATCTCAGCCAGGTGAAGTATGCATCTCTCCCACCCCTTCTCAGCCAGGTGAAGTATGCATCTCTCCCCCCCATCGCAGCCAGGTGAAGTATGCATCTCCCCCCCATCTCAGCCAGGTGAAGTATGCATCTCCCCCCTCCATATTCATCCCCCCCCCATTTCAGCCAGGTGAAGTGTGCATCTCTCCCCCCGCCATCTCAGCCAGGTGAAGTATGCATCTCTCCCCCCCACCCATCTCAGCCAGGTGAAGTATGCATCTCCCCCCCCCATCTCAGCTAGGTGAAGTATTCATCTCTCCCCCCCATCTCAGCCAGGTCAAGTATGCATCTCTCCCTCCCCCATCTCAGCCAGGTGAAGTATGCATCTCTCCCCTCCATCTCAGCCAGGTGAAGTATGCATCTCCCCCCCATCTCAGCCAGGTGAAGTATGCATCTCTCCCCCCCATATGCATCTCTCCCCCCCATCTCAGCCAGGTGAAGTATGCACCCCCCCATCTCAGCCAGGTGAAGTATGCATCTCCCCCCCCATCTCTACCCCAATCCCCTACCCACATCACATTTCCATGAGCCTAACATGCGACTCACCGAGAGGCCAGGATCTCTGCCCTGCATGTCGCTCCATGTAGCGTGGTATCGTGGAGTTCTGCAGGACCATTGAATCATGGGTTGATCCGGGGAATCGGGCACAACAATGTGTGATGATCTTGTTTGAGTCACATACCATTTGCACGTTGATTGAGAGGTATAGCTTACGGTTGCGGTACGCTACCTCCATGGCATGTGGGACCACCAATTCCATATGGGCGCAGTCGATGGCGCCAATGCAACCAGGGATGCTGGCCAGTGAATGGAAACCAACTTTGGTGTTTGGGATTTCCTGGGCAGACCGTGGTAAGGAAATGTGGTCGTCTGTGTGCTTGAGGAGGGCATCAAGCACTTGGTTCAGTGTACGTGAGAATAATGGTTGTTGAATGCCACGCATGTGCCCCACTGTGTGCTGGTAGGTGCCTGTGGCCAGGAAGTGGAGCACAGACACTACCTTCATTAGGGGTGGGATGGCGGTGCGTGTTTCAATCAGGCTGACAATGTCGTCATGTATCATGTCCACAATGGTACAGGGTGTGGATCTGCTGAGGGGTTAGGTTGAATGGACTGGCTATGATGAGAGGGATTGGGGGCTGCCTGCGCTGTGCCACTGGCTGCACTGGTGGGGCAGGAAGGCCCTGCCTTGCCCTCCTTCTCCTCCTGTGTCTACTCTGTGCTGCCTGTTGTTGTTGTTGTTGTAGCACTTCCACTGCAATCATGTCGTCCAGCCCCAGCATTGCTAGTAGTATTAGAATCATTGTGGAGTGTGACTGGGTGTGGGAAGGGGTGGGGTGTGCTCCTTTTGTGCTGGCCCAGTCTGTATTGCCTCCACCTGTGCTGATTGTGTACACCTGTGGCAGGTGGGAACACTGCACATGGCCGTTTACGGGTGGTCCGCGATGGCAGAATTAGCTCTATGCCGGTAAGGTATTTTTCGGGCTTCAGTAGGGCGTTATTTGCATGTCCGCCTGACTTGTGATGATCGCCTGTTTGCGCCATGCTGGTATTTGAGGCATGGGTGGTCGCGTGCCCGCACACTTGGCACTTTTAATGGCATTGTTAATTACGGTGCCGCTAATAGCAGTTTATCAGGTCCTAATCGGCCGGAGCGGTAAGCGATGCCTGTAATCCTTTACCGGCATCGTTATTCACTTACCGCCGGGGTCGTAATGAGGCCCATTGTATTGTATTATATACACCACACTGTTTAGTCCTCCAAGCCTATTGTCAGTCATTCCACTGGTAGAAGGTTCACCTGCCCCCCTCAACTAGTACTTAGTCACTGTAATATGGAAATAATAATGGGTTCATTGGACTTCACCGGCCAGTAAAGGCCCGGGGCAGAGCTATGGTGCCGTTACCGGGCCGGTGAAGCACACAAAACCCGTGATGATTGCCATTAGCAGCATGGTTTTAAAATATGGAAACCTGCAGTGTTGATAGCAATGGATTTTTTTTTTTAATGAATGGGATGCCTCGCTGTGTCTTGTTCATTCAAAGACAATACTGACTTAAAATGGCTTCAGTGAAAATAGAAGGTGGGGCCCCATTCAGAGTTCCTCTTCCATTTCCACTGCAGCCAGAGGGCCAGGACAGAAGTTGGAGTCACAGCGGTAGTTGGCACCACCAGAACAATAAGGTAACTATGGTAGGAGGTGGGGAGTGGAAGAAACAGTGACTAGAGGGGAAAGGAGGGTGTGGGGAAGATGGCAGGGAAGCAGCCGTCAGGCTGCTCACAACGTGGGCTGAAATCGTGGGATTTGTTGGCTCCCCTGCCGCGAGTGCTAAAGAGCTATTAGGCCGTTACTAGATAGCTTTCCAAATCAGTATTTGTATTTATTTTAAGAACAGGGATGTCAATTTTGAACAGAAATAACCCACAATAACACATTTAAAAATGGTGGAGGCATTCCCATCAAGGGTGACTATACAAGTGCACAAAGTTGAGAACACATGTTGAGCCACTTTATGAAGGTGTAATCAAATGGAACATATACCAGTGACAAAACAAAAGTAACAGAAAAATATATATATAATAAGACAGGTGACTTACAAAGGTAGCATTCACCTAAGGGGGCAAGTGCTTCAAACTAAAGAGAAGTACTATTAAACATACAGAATTACATTAATAACTGGAACTGGATGCAGTACTGGGGTCGGTTAGGGAGGGTTGCGGAGAGGTCAGGAGGAGCTCCCTCTTTAGCAAGTGGGTAGGTTTAAAAAAAGCTTTGAAGAGATCCACAGTTGGGCTCAGTTTTATTGTTATGGGTAGTGGGTTCAAGTGTAGGGTGGCGAGTAGTGAGAAAGGAGGTAAGCTAGAGGAGGCACAGGGGTGGTATGGGATGGTGAGGTTGAGTGCGGAGGAGGATCAGAGGGAACGAGATGGTGAGTGAACTGAGATACAAAGAGACAAGTACTGAGGAGAAAGACCATTGATAGCTTTGTAGCCTCAAAGACGGAGTTTTAGAAAAGAGTGGTTTTGCATGGAGAGCCAACCAGCATGTTGGGGGGAGGATCTGCGTAGGTTGTATGGAGAGCGGGTAGCAAAGTTGAGAACTTTGTCTAGCGGGAGAAAGGATTTGAGAGTTAGGCCTAGGACTAGGCCTGGGCAGTAGCCAAGTTTAGTGAGCAAGAGGTGGAGTGGTTAGTAAGAAAAGGAGGAATTTTCCGTATGTTGGGGAGATTAATACGAGCAGCAGAGGCAGTAGTAGTCATGAATTGTTGCAGTCGGAGGTCCCAATCAAAGAGGACCCCAAATCTGCAAGCCTTGGATGAGTGAGCAAGAAGGTCAGCCAGGAAGGGGACGTGAAAGGAGACGGTAGGGAGAAAATTGTAAGGCGAGATATAGGTGGCTTCTATTTTTTAACAATTCAGCATGAGGCAGCAGTAACAGCTTAGAAACTCTGTTCAACAGCTGTGATTCACTAGAACCCCAAACTTTACTTCTATGCCATTACCGCTGGTACCTGCCTGTGTAGTGCTGCCTGTAGTTTTGTGACAAATTATTTAACGCCTTGTTTTCCTGTTTAATGCCAATACATTTATGCTGAAGTAGTTCTTTTAATTTCTTTATCCCAAATTGGAATATTACAAATGGCTCTATATTTTCTTGCCATTTAATCTCCTTCTTGTTTGCTTTAGATTAATGATGAATTGTCTTTTAGTGTGGGTAGGGAACATTGACTGGCTGGGTACTCATTTTTCATCTTCTGTTCTGCTTTCAAATATCTTTTGTTTTTTAGTGTTCCTTTATTTAGTGCCCTACTTCCTATTCATATTCCTTCCTATCACTTTTATCTGTTTGGTCCATTATGCTTCCCCTTAATCATCGTTCTACTTCATTTGGTCTTTTATCTATTCCTCTTCTCCTGGCTCAATTTCCATGTAGTGTATTTAAATGGGACTTTGCCAAAAATGCTGTTAGGTGTGATCTACAATCAATATGTTTTGCTTTAGTTTACACATATGTGTTAAAGTTAGGCATTGCTAGAAGGACCTCCTGCCCCAGAACAAAGTAGCCATGCTGTAGATCTAATAGTCAGTGTTTTATTTAAACGTCATCCAGTTACAACTAAAGCCCCTACTTCCAAATTTGCTGACCCTTAGATCATTACCAATTGTGCCAATGTCATTAACCTTTCTGGATAAAGTATATTTTCCTCTGCTGTCCGTCACTCTCTGCTTCACTCCAAGTACATCACCATCAATTCTCACAATTCTCTATTTACTCCGCTTTTCACCATCCGCCAACATCTCATACAGTAGCCCATGCCCACTTTCACTAGCCTCATGGTGCCTCCTGGGGGCGAACCTGATGGGATCTATAAGAAAGATAAGATACAGTTAGACATATTTTACAGCAAAATACAGTATCCCTTGCAACCATCAGCACTATATACATCTTTATGGGAGGGCATAATTGGCACTTTTGAAAACACCAT
This sequence comes from Ambystoma mexicanum, assembly GCF_040938575.1. Classification (NCBI taxonomy): domain Eukaryota; kingdom Metazoa; phylum Chordata; class Amphibia; order Caudata; family Ambystomatidae; genus Ambystoma; species Ambystoma mexicanum. The sequence goes on along the minus strand of NC_090932.1, from coordinate 919,686,958 downwards.
ATTGCAGGGGATGAATCCAGCAGTCACAGTATTTTCATACAGTACAGAATATGTAGGAAAATAGCTACATTATTAATGTGGGGGTGGTGTTTGCAGTGTTTTACCCATATGTGTGCTCTTGGGCAAATGGTATTTCTTTCTTAGTTCTGGTGTTCTGTATGAATGCATTACTTTAACAAACAATAGATCAAGACCTTGAGTGATGGACAGAACTTATTACAATGTATTATAAGCATGTGTTGTACAAAATCGATTATTATTTATTTGTGCTCACACTTCATTGATAACATTTGGCAATATCTAACACCAAAAAACAAAACAACTTTGTTTCAATGCATCATTTTCAAGCTGTTTCCACGACTACATACATACCAAGTTGAGCAGGCGTTGAATGCTGTATCCCTGAACGCTAAATGATTTAGACGCTCGGAGACACCTAAGCGAAGGACCAATCTGCAGGCTGGCGGAATACATTGTCAGATACAGAAAAGAAAAAAGCTCTCACCAAAGCAAGAGTGTGGAGAAAACACATAGAACTAGGGGATTCAGCGTTCCCAACACAGAACGAGGAGGAGAACGTTAAGATAGGGGATCTCTCCAGTTATATCGACAGCAAGGAAAGAGGACAAACCCATGATTCAGTCAAACCGACCACATATGGGTCATTTTCAGTCGCCTGAAAAGGAGAAAGTAATTTCTGGAATCCCAGGACTACAGCTTGATTTTGGAGGTAGCCATGAGTACAGACGAATGTAAGGAGTGGGGCAAAGTGAGGCACCCACCATTGTCCTGAAGAAGGCTGAAATATCAAAGAGCCATAGCAAAAGGCTTGCTTAGTCCGGCTGCAACACGTGTCAACGACTATTGGATTGTTAAGGAATCGGCACACTGGGCCTCATTTCAACCATGCCGGTCCGGTAACAATGGTGCCGGTAAGCCTACTGGCACCGTTGTTACTGGACCAGAGTACGACTCTGTGGGTGGGTGCCATCCCGCCTGCCAGGGTCAGACCTGGCGGGCAGTACTGCACCCACCCGCAGAGTTTCACGGAAAGTACTGGCACCGTTATTAACGGTGCCGGTGCTTCCGTGGACCCTATTCCCATTTGAGTGCAATGGGGCTCAAATAGGAATGGGGATTCACATTTACCGGCGCCTGACTTCCCGGAACGCCAGAGTTGACCAAGCCCTTAAATTTCATAATGTATGGTAAAATGTCCAAAGAACCATGCTGAACTTCCAACAATTTCTCTTGTGCAGGATACATTTGATCCTGTCTGGAGAACATCACTTTAAACACTGGAAATCCTCACAGGTGTCCAAAGGAGAACTTGCCTCAGTCCTTAAGGGAGTGGCCCAATCGAAGGAATTCCCAGCAAGATCTGGGATGATAAAACCCACCTTAGCCTGATCAGTGGCAAACTCATGGGGTTTGAGAAAGTATAATGTATGGCACATATGTCCAGAAATTCCAGACACATGTTGGAATCTCTATTGTATGTATCAAAGAGGATACTAGGCAATGGAGGGTTCAAAGTCACAAGATGTCAGGATGTTATGGCAATCCAGAAGACTGCATACTCTTCTTTCAGGACAGCCACCACTGCAGTTAGTTCTTGGAGTTTCTGCATCAACACCTTAGCAGAGTGCATTCACTGGCATCTTGACCTATCAAGGGCAAGCCTTATCAGACCGTTGCATGGATTGATATTCATTTAGAGCCTGCACTCAGGATTTCAGTGAAATTAGTGGTTTAGGCTCTCGATCTCAACATCAAACCTAGTGTGAGGTCTGTGTTTAGCAAAGAGATATAGGAATCCAGAATGAAGTTCCTCTGTCTTCAGCAGAAAAATCGTCAGACCTAAGGTTCTACCAGTGAACTAAACACTTCTGCAGATGGAGACACAAATAGGAAGGGTCAAGGAAGCTTCACCAAACTGGAACAAAACAAGAAGAGCACAACTGAGATACAGTTAATGAAAGGAAAACCTCCTTGAAGTCGTGTAAGGGACAGGAAAATATTAAGCACAGGAAGTGGCTTGAAAGAATATGCCCTCCCATGAGAGACAGACTGAACAGACAAAGTATGCCTCATTATAAGTATGGTGGTCTGGAATTAACATGTCAGTAATTCTGTTTACAGGCACGTTTCCGGACCGCCATGCTATACGTTTGCCAGCGGGGAAACCTGATTTACCTGCAGCCAAGCCAAGAGCTGGAGGTAACTCAGGCACCCCATCGGCATAAAACAGCTGGTATAAGCAGCACTGGTGTTAATGGTGCTGGTAATACCGGCAATCCATGGAATGGGGATTTACCGATATTCCCACCACTTGTAATATGCCGGAATTACCGGCATATCAGGCAGTAGAAACTGTAATACTGTTTGCCGGTATCCTGCCAGATTTACCGGTGGGATTCCGACAAATAAATAATGAGGGCCAATGAGTAGAACAGTGCCACCTTTAAATAGAGAGAAGGGACACAAGTTATAGAGTTTCTTAGTGCGAGATGGTGTCTCATATGAGTGAAGGAGTTTTGGTAGAGTCTTCACAGGACCACTGATCCTTTATGTCAGGTAGAATCATTTGTAGGCTGCATGGAACTTGTTCATTCCAGTGGTACAAAGAGCAGACCCTTGTCCTGAGTGCAAGTGGCAATCAATGGAGAATAGGTGTGGGATGGCAGAGCCATTCAAGAGGAAGCCTTGATGCAAATCCTGGATTGGAATGACTTGAAGGCAGGAGCCCAGTAATCCCCTGCATGATCTCAACGAGGACAATGAAGTACAGCAACAAGACTGGCATCCTGGAAACGAGTCCAGGGACTGCAGGAACTGCCAGGAGAGCCCCAGATGCTTGGGATAGAACCAAGCAGCACCTACCTGTATCAGTAGCTGCCTGTATCTGTATGCCTGTATCAGCTAATAGCAGTCAGCCTGTAGCAGGTTGTGCACAGAAGGACACAGCATAACAGGTAAATAGTGGGCCTCGCAAGGTCGGCAGTACAGTAAGTCACAAGAAAAAGGTAACAAGGGACATGGCTAGCAGCGCCAATGATGTAGATGCTGCATTAATGGCCTCTGCATGAAGCCCTAAGGAAACAAAGCCTGTGCCAGCTCCGACATTCATCTGATCACCTCGGAGCCTGGATGGTGTGCGGCAGCATGCACTTCACACTTGGACCGAGCAACGAGGCCCGACACCACCTGGGAGTGGAGAAACAAGAATCGGTAGCTCCGTCACGCCTGCGGCAGAGATCCAATAAAATGACAGCCGCCTAATTGGTAGCCACGGTGCTCGGCTCAGCTACCCTTCTCCCCTCACCTGACTCCCGCCCGCGCTCTTGGTCCTGGTACAGGGGCTACGTGGGCTGAGGAGAGGGTTCCTGGAGTGGTAGGGTCAGAAAATTCCTGACTGTCCACAAAACAGGGGATTGGCTCCTCGCAATGTAGCGCAATCAGTGGGAACACAGCAGCAGGGGGGCTGAGTAACAGCTAACCCCACCACATCTATGTCCATTTCCAGATTAGTGGGAGATGGCAGTGGCACTTGGAACAGCCACATAACGTACAATGTGGAGCCAGAGGTCAGCCTGCCTATGCCCCAGAACTTCAACAGGTGAACAGCAACAGGGAAATCGCCCAGAAAGAGGTACCAAAGACCCTCAGTGCAGCGAGCAGTGGGGGAGTGAGACTGGGAGTTCCCAAGAGCCACATCTAAGTTAATGATGGTGGAGGTTCTGGAAGGTACTCCAGCTCAGGAGCAGAAATAAGCTATAACACCCACGGCATCCATAGGAAGACAGCCAGCCACACTTCACTCCTTAACACCCACCTTGCTGGCTTACTTTAAAAGCCCACCCAGGCTCCATCAGAACTGCTCTCCCCATGACCAAAATCAGCGCAAAGGGAGCCTCCAGCTGCAGGTCGGCGATGGCAAAGCAGGCTAAACCCCCCATAAATACGGACATTGCAACGCTATTACAGCCTACAGACAAGGGGAAGAAACTGGAGGTGGTAAGGACCCAGCCCACATCCCCACTTCCCCCTGGGCGACAACTAGCCACAAAAGAGGACATATAATCCTTTGTGTCTGAGATTAAGCTAGAAATGTGCAACTGTACAAAAGAAATATCATCAAAAGTAGATCACCTGGATCAACGAGTGCTGGAGACAGAACAGAGGCTGGGTGAGGTCGAAGACCAAAAGAAAAAGGACAAGGCATCGAAAGTGGCAGAATTACAACATGAAATTCAAGCGTTGGAGGGTAGGAGTGACGACATGGAACTCAAGCAAGAAGACCCACAGGAACAACCTGAGAGTCAGGGGAATTTCCTCACCTGTCTCAGATCAAGCACTGAATGAATATATAGGGGACCTCTTCCAAACACTCCTCCATCACCTTGACAAGTCAATATTTCTCCTAGACCACACCCGTAGGCTGTGTTCCCATAGGGGATCAGCTTTGGATCTTCCTTCAGACGTGATTAAAAGGATCCACTTCTTCGCGGTCAAGCAAGAAATTCTTGTAGCAAGCTGAACATGCAGGGAGTTGACCTTCCAGGGGGTGGCACTCCAAATGTTCCGTGACCTTGCTACACCCACAGTAGAAAGGAGGAGAATGCTCAGACTGCTGACCACCCTTCTACAGGATGAGAAGTCAGATACTGTTGGCTGTTCCCCACCCTTTACAGTATGTGCTAGATGCCACAACCCGCACCATCAGCTCCCTGGAGGAGGCAGAGGGCATACTGCCAGACACCCCCCCCCCAGGTACAGGTAGGGGCTCCCCCTTCACCTCCTTATATCACCAAAGAGAGACGCTCCCTTGCCTAAATGCAACACCTGGGTGAAAGCAGCCAGAGGACGAAAATCCAAAATGCCCTCACAGAAAATCTGAATGGCTTCTGGCTGACCATTAGCAGAAATTGTCTGGTGCATGATCGCCATGCAGCCAAACCGGCACAACCTACCAATGAAGACTATATGGGTATCCAGCTTCACACAGCCTTCACCCAAACGTGGGTAAGATCCCACACAGAATCCAACGGGATGCTATGCCCAATCCTATTGTTGTTCTGTTGTTGCAGTTTGCCAGTTGGAGTTATAAGTTAAAAACCTGATTGCTAGAGGGAATGGAGGCAGTGGCTGAACTAGATGGTGGCTGAGATCTACCTGATTCCCCCCCTCACACAGCAGAATAAGTCTCTTCGGCGATCCGTCCGCCCCACCAAAAACTGAACTTCATTACACTCAACGTTAAGGGACTCAACGCTCCTGCCAAGCGCAGATCCACGCTTCAACGTCTGCAGGACCTCAATGGCTCAGTGGTATTTTTGCAAGAGACCCATCTTCTTCCATGCGATTTTGTCCGCCTCTGAAACAGACACTTTCAACTCAATATCTGGCATCTGGCCTCCAGTGGGTCAAAAAATTTGGCACAGCAATTCTTTTGGCGAAGGGGGTGGCGTTCAGAGAACTGGCGACGCTGTACAGCTCAGAGGTCCAATACACAGGGATCAAAGATATGTTTTCAATGAAAAACAAGGCTCTTAAAAACAGGTCTGTTTGGCGGCACCTTTATAGTAGTTTACTGTTTCCTTTTTGTGCTTGATTTTATATTTTTAAATGAATACATTGAAATACCCACAGTCACGTCTGTATGGCGGTGAAGAGCCAAAAAACTGCTAAAAAAAATCAGAGAGACACATACTGCTGGTGACCTGCGCCAGATTAGGTTTCATCACCAATGTTTCATCAAAAGTTGCAATGTGTCCTTTCAGATGACATGTGTTTCGCTGGTTCGCCTTTATCAAATCAGGGCAGGTTCTCTATATAAACCCTATTACATTCAACACATACATATGAAATGTTATTTGTGCATATATCCTTATTTAAAGAATGAATGCAAGTCATTCATAACATTTTTTCCCCAGATTTTGTATATATGAACAAGAATATGATAGAGATTAAGGGTTGGTGTAGGGAAGGATTGTTAGGGGTTGAGAGTAGTCAAAAAAGGGGATAAAGAAAAATCTGTGTATGTTCTCGTGTCAATAGTCCATTACATTGTGATTATCCATGTCATTTCTCAATGCCATTTGGGGCTTCCATATACTTTGTTTGTGGTCCGCTTACCATAGGTCTGCTTACCATGTGTCATTTTAGATTCCTTGCTTGTGAACGAATAAAATTGTAATGGGTTAGATCACTGTTGAAAGGAAGTAAATTGTACGTTGATTGTAAAGAGCTACACTTTAATATCTGCATATTTGCATTTGTGCTCTTATTATTGCCATGTTGTGTAATATTTGCATTTTGCATTTCTGTCCGCTTTGATCGTTATTACTTTTATACGCTTACTATCCTATTTGGTGCATCCATTCTATGTTGAATAATCGCATTTCTACTACTACTATTGCCATTTGATATGTACATTCCATATATCTATCGCTATTATACACTGGCTGACCCGTTTGGCGTATCCATTCTATGCTGTATCAATGCGGCGCCCATTCTATTAACACGTGCGCTCGGTAACACTGATCGTGCGAGAATCCTGCGTTTTCTACGATCGTGGATACATTTTGTCGGAATGGGATAAGATTTTGATACTATCCTGATAAAAAGATTCAACATCGTCAGTGGAGCACAACTTCTTACCGTAACTCGTGTTCTGACATACACGTCGGCTGTTCTGTCTGCAAGAAGAGCCGCTGCCATTGTTTTAATGTTATGATCCATTGCCATGGTGATTGTATAAGCATCTCACCTTCTTCTCTTTCCATTTCCTGATTGTCAACGCCATATTTTGGGCAAAAAAACGTTTTGACGATTCATTATAATGTCAACTGGCCCTATCTGTTTGGTTCTTCTGAAAATAATGGTTACATAATTCAGAGTAACTTACCAAATTATTTATGTGTGATTAGCTTCTTACAGTTTGTGTTTGGGATTTCTATTTAAACAAACGTTTGGGTCCTGTCTGTTACAATATATATGACACCTAGAGTTGCGCTGTTTGTTTTCCCGATTTGTATCTGTATCAGTGGAATACACTGAGAGAGCCTGCCTGATTTTCCATGTTTAATGTTATTGCAGTAGAGGTGCAAGTGTACTTTCTTTTCAGTATATATATATATATATTGATTTCTCTCAGGATGCCAAATTAACGTGAGGTACGTATTTGAGTGTTATGGGCATACACAGATCATGTTGATACTTTGTGGGATTCTGATTATTTCTGAGAGTACATGTTACATCATTTCTGGATTCTGGAACTCATAGTTATTCACTATATAAGTTTGATTTGGATAGACAGACCTCTTCCCTGAGCGTATCGCTATGGTATAAAAACGTCTAACAGGAGAATACTTTCATGATAACTTGAATGTTCAATGTTTTACGAGAGCAATAACCATGATTATATCAAATACACTGTTACATTTCCTTTGTCGTATTCCTCTAAAATACATTTTTAGACCTCCTTAGTCATATTTCTCCCAACATTGTGACACCATCTTTAGAGAAAAGATGTCATCTCATTATCTGAGTTGAGACCATTAACAGGAGTATTCAGTTCACATATTAACCTAGCTTCGGCGTGTCTGAATCCTTTTTCGTTGTTGCCACCTCTTCTTCCAAGCACGATTCTCTGCAGTTCAATAAATCTAATGTTTGAATTGTCTTCCATTTGGTTTGCTGTTTGCCAGTGATATGCTATCGGACACTTTGTGTCTTGACTACGTATTTTTGGTTCCATGTAATAATGTCCCCTCAAAAATGTCACCATGCAAATAAATCGCCGAAAAATGGCAGTTTTTTGTGGGGACATTATTACATGGAACATGCGGGGAACAGCCCTGCAACCCCCGGACCCTTTTTAATTTTTCAGGGGGAGCGGTGGACACCCCCAGAAGCCCTGCTGCCCCGGTCCCTATATATATCGTCACCTATATAATGTTGCCACAACCTTTTCCCGGTGACATTATATACAGTGACCATATATATAGAGATATTATTACCAGATACCCTATTTTTGTCAGATGTTCTCTTATTCGTATTCCCAGTTCTCTCTTTGTACTTCCAATATAAAGTTTATGACATTTACATATAATACCATAGACCACATATTTCGTTCTGCAATTTATTCCTTCTTTGATGTGATTGCTTTTCCATTGATGTCATGAAATGTGCTTGTCTTCTCGTGAGCAAATCTACACTTGATACATGTACCACATTTTCTAAATTCAATGTACTCTGATTGTAACCACGTTTCATCTGTTCTACTTGTTGTATTGGGCAATAGTTATGGACTTAATTTATTTTTTAGAGTATTTGCTCATTTAAATGTAATGCTTTGCTTGTCATCTACATATTCTCTAATATTCTCGTTCAATTTCAAAAGATACCAATGTTTCTTTAATATCTTCATGATGTCATGATGGTTGCTCCTGTATCTAGTTATAAAACTGACCTTTTGTTGTTGTTCCCACAAACAATGTTTTTTACTAGCTTCCAATGCTTGATCTTGCGTGAGTTTACTCGTCCTCTGTATGCTTCTTTTAAACAGGCATGTGTATACCATCTTTGGCGGAATCATGTTTTCAAAAGGGTGCATTCATTAACAAATTTGTCGTGTTTCTGACAGTTACGTCTTGCTCTAGTGTGCACTAGGACCCCAACCGGCCCATAAAGCTGGGGGTTGCCCAATAGCACTTTAAGATGAGTAGCAGCACCCGTGAGATGGATGGGGATGAAGATTAATACTCACGCATCAAATCAATAATGACGACTCAATGGTTTGGCAAAGAGAGCCCGTTTAATGACGAGTTAAAAAAACGGGAAGTCTCGTGAATATCAGCGGTTGCTAGGTCTGCCTTCCTGCTTCACAACTCCAACAAACTTCATAAAAAACACATAATTTATACTAAAAATTCATCATCACTAATGTGTAACGCTTAAAATGTTGCATGCATTTCTTTTGGTCCTAGGAATGTAACTTTAATATAGGTACTATATCTGTATATGGTAACGGAGTGAGGGGATTGGGTAAACAATGTCAGGTGGCGCATCTAAGCCCTACCTTAAAAATGGCTACTGTAGACATCACTAAAAGTACGACGTCCCACTGGTTCTACTAACTATAGGACCCTAGATTACTTGGCCCACTATGATTGGGTTGACACCAACCACACTCATACTTTTCCACTTTGCCTAGCAGCATGCAGAATGGTCAGCCAGGTGCAGGGTGCACGTCAGCTCCCGAAGCCTTTCTCCAATTATTGCTACAATCAATCATCACTTCAGTGGTCATGTGTCAATTATTTCACTGTGGTTGGCCTTGAGACTGCATCTCTGTCTGGAAAAGTTCTGATATCTTTGATGGCACACCACCATGCGTACGTGTGAAAGTCCCCCTTATTCTCGCTCGGCTGGTCACGTGTTTCAGACACCCTAAAATCACCTCATTCTCCATGTAATTGGTGCATTTGATTTTCGTTTTGTCCACCACCTGCCTTCTGCTTCTTATCTTGACCTTTCTGAGCAGGATATTCTGTTCCTTGCTTCCTTAATTGTAGCTACTGATGGCCTACTTTAGCTGATACAACCTTGGCTTTTTTGCACGATTTGTCTCTGTCTGAGTTTCACTTATGTCTTTTATTCTTGATTTGTTAACTATGAAACTCTTCTCATGCGGCTGCCAGTAACCTTTGGTTGATTCTGCCTTTGTGTATAGTGGAAGTATACTTATATAAAGTGCTTCTATTGAGGTAGATATGTACAGACGGCGCTTGCCGCAATCTATCTTACTACTAAGCATAGCAAGCCGCATGATTTTCTTAGCTTTCTTGCGGTTTCAAGCATAAGTACACGTGTAAATTAACTGAATATCTTTGCCGTGCTCATGGCATAAGCTTCTTACATTTGACATCATCCTTTCACTTTAGGTTCACAATGTCTCTTCTGCATGGCGTTTCATCTCTTTTTGTCATTCACAGGTCATCAACCTTCTATATGTGAGTCAGTCCGGGTTCTTGTGACATCACCATTTGTCTTCCTTTAAGACCTTTTTGGCTTCTTCAGGGACTGTACTCTTACAATCTTCATTCCGTTTCATTTGTTGATATGGTTTTCTCAATGGATACTTTACTGTCCAGGTTTTCTTAGGTGACGGTACCTCAATGGGTACGGTTCTTCTGATAGGTACTAGACAGAGCCCCACTGTGGCTCTCTGCTGGTTTATTTGCTCCTCATGCGTCACATACTTCGGCGTGAATGTTCCTGGTACTACAAAATGGATGGTTGGAGTGTGGGCTGTACTTGGGACCTCTGCTACACTCCCCCCTCTGGGCGATTCATCGAACACTTTCATTTCTTCCTTTGTATCCATCTTCTTTGGATCCTCTGTATTCACTTTTACTTCATCTTCTGGGTCCATTTTTACTTCATCTTGTGGGTCCATACATGATGGTCTGAAGATATGTCTCTTTAGGGTCCATATCTTTATGACTCCTTTTAGATTTCCGGCTGTTCTTACGTGTTCATCTTTGTTCCACAACATTAGTTGACACTGCCCATTTGGGCTGCAATAGATCCATCTTCCCACAAAATATCTATGTTTCCTGGGAGATCGAAACTTTGTCCCTTCTGGTGCATGAATGCTGGCTTTCACAAAGTCTCTTATTTCTTCATCAGTCAGGTCTTTGGGCTTCCACCCTGGTTCGACATCAATCATGATTTTCATCCCTACTGCCTTTTTCACCATTTTCTGACATGGGGAGATTATTATCTCGATAACACAGAAACCGAGCAATATCATCACTAGCAGGGCTCCTAGGAATTTGAACGTCTCCGCCATCCATTGCGGAACCCATGAGAATAGTGATCCAAACCAACTGTCGTCGTCCCCTTCGTCAGTTTCCTCAATTATTTGCTTCTGTAGTTTTGTCAGCATACCAATGGCCTCTGTGAGAGTTCAATTTTCCTCGTCGTGAGAAGGTATAAATGTGCAACATGATTCTCCGATTTTTGCACCAACACCTCCATCCATGGCTGTGATCAGGTCAAGGACATATCTGTACTGGAGAGTCATTAGTCGAATCGCTCTTACCTCTTCCTTGATTGTGTTGAATCCCTTTATGGTAGTGTTGATGGTCTGCAATAACTCCCATCTGGTTATCTGCAACCATTTAGTGTTTGCTCCAACCTGAATTCTTGGCATGAAAATTGTTGTGACCACTGAAGAAGTCTGATTGAACAGCCTATGTTCTTAAAGGATAGCATCAAAAGCTTCTATGGATTTGCAGAATAGTAATTCTCTCGCTTCATTCGGTTCATCAATTCCACAGATCTCTTCTTCCTCAGGTGACCATCTGCTTTGGGGCTACTGTCAATATTCAGGTCTCTTTTCGGAATCACTAATGCTGGAACATGGGCATTCACTATTGTGATATACCCCCCCAGTTTCTCGGCAGTCTGATATATGCTTTGGATCCACATGCCCAATAATGATCCATGATTACTGCAGTACCGTGTATCATTCCTGGAGCGTCAAAAACTTGTCCACAGTTCTGATTCTCCCCCATCTTCACTGTGCATCATTCCTGAAGCAGAATTTTGGGCTTTCCAGTGGCACTATCTACAAGGGTCCTCCTCTGTCTTCGACCCACGTTAGCAGTTTTGCAAGCTTCGGCCATAATGGCTTGCATTCATTTCGCACTATGTTGATGGTGGGCTCGTAGTGACCGAAGACCATCCATGCTCTTCATATCCCCACTCCATTCTCCCATCCGTCTGGTGAAAGCACTGTTCCCCAAATTTGCATTTGGCCTCTGTTCTTCCACTTTGAAGCCTCTTCTGGCGTCTTCCCTTGAATGTTTAGTTTGTGATTTGCTTCTCTTCTGATTTCTGCTCCTTTAACTCCAGGCTTCTCCTATCTGATCACAATGTGTTTTGTCTTTCCATTGTTTCTTGTCTTTATGTCCTGGACATAATCATCTTCATTTGGATCAGTTGCTTCAGTTGCCCATCTCAGTGAGGCATCACTTCCCATGAACTGGCCTCTGGTTGTGCACATTGCTACGTGTGATAGACAGTGTGCTGTCTCGACATCAATTTCTACAGCTACAAAGATCTTTGACTTCCCCATGCTGTAAGGTAGGAGTGCACAAACAAAGCATTCCCCCTCTGAATTTCGTCTTCCAACTTCTTTCATATGTGGGTACCATATGTTATTTCCCAAATGTGCTGTGCTGTCCAAGTAGTCGTTTAGCTCACTGTCATCTCCTTGTATGCTTCTCTTGATTCTTAAGGTTTTCATATAGTTTGCTATAACTACGTCCTTGAATGCATCCGTATGGCTTCTTCTTGCTGGAGGATTCTCAGGTATCCCAATCCAGGGTGCAGGCATCTTTATCTGTGCCAGTCTAGTAGAGGAAAGTCTGGCAATTCGTTCCTTGTCCTCTTGTATTTTCCTGGCTCTGGTTATGAATGACCATATTGATTCTGTTATCATCTGTGCTTGTGAGATTTTCTCTGGGCGTGATCACGGGTGTTCATTAATGTTGTTTCAATTGGCTTCCTCTCCAACTCCTTTTGTCTCTTCACTAGTTCAGCTTTCTTCATTTGGCTTTAAACTTCACTTATAGTAAAGCTTCTCATTGTTGAGAGTCCAACTTTCCCGTCTTCTTTGGCATGTGGTTCTGTAATTATTGACACTAGACGTGGTGTGTGTGCATTCATCGTCTGCATGCGTGTGGTTATCAGTAACCTTCTTTCATTCTCACTGTGCCAACCCTGTCTCCGGCTTTTCAATGTGTTTGTTACCATAAGTGTGTGTGTGTGTCATTGCAAATCACATCCATCTCAAGTTCACTCATACCACTATCAGACCTTCTAGGGACTGGAATGACTATGTAAGGTCTGGGTGCCTTTGTGGGTTTCATGTGTAGATCATTAGTTGGGTGCACTGGAATTGGAACACTTTGTGCACCAATAAAAAATGCAGTTCTTATTGTCAGTGACAATAAAACAATGATGAATACAATGCATAGGTACATGATTCCTCTATAGGTTAATTTACAGCATCTAGTTCTGGAGCAATGCGAGTGTCTCTCCTCCTGCGGGATGACACAATTACTACTTTGGTTTCCCATCTCGATCATCTGAGGAAATAAAACTAACTTTTAATACACTCTAGATAGTATTATCTCTGCATTCTGCCGTTTCTGATTGTGGGTTGCAGGTACTGAAACAATTGTCCTTCTTTGCCTGGACACTGGATTGTCTATCATCTCTGGATACAGTTCTTTTGTTCGGTTATGATCAGTTCAGCAAGTCTCTTTACTATGCATGTTCAAAGTACACAAGCTCCCAATCGACTCCTCTTTTCTGTTTCACTCCAGAAGACATGTCGTGTTCTTGTCATTATAACAAGAGAGAAGTCTTGGGCAATAACTTCTCAACCTGTCCCTCAGCGGAAAGTTTAAAATCTTCTCAGATAATTCTGTTGATGGTTAGAAAGTTTGACCTGCATCATGATACCATGCAAGAGCATGCTCATCTGTGTAGTGTTGCCTTGGTCTCTGATGTATGTGAGGATGTCAACACTGGCAGGTCTACCCACAAGTTCTGGAAAATCCACGATTTGGCAAAAGAAGACGTTGCTTGCCAATCTGCTATCTTCTGGTGACAAGGACACTTGTCCTGCCCTTGCTAAAGTTTGGAACTTTTTGGCCCTCACTCACTGTGAGCAATTTCTACAATCTCGATGTGTGTGGAGAGCAACTTGGATGATAATTCCGTTCAGGATTATACTTAAATGTTCTGTGTTTGCTGGCTCTCGAAGTAATGTCAAAAAGTCCATGTTTCTCCCGAAAAGATCTGGACAGTCTTCAATTAAGCGAAAGAACACCACGCTGATAAGCCTATTCGCTTCTTCTTCTGCTTGGGACATTTGTTATTTCTCTCTGTACTCCAGAAGCAGGAGGAACTGCTCGGCAATCACAGTGAGCAGCCTCCTTATTGTCTTTTCGTTTTAGGATTTTGAAGATCCCCTTTTTTGGTCATGCGTCCTTCTTCCTCGTCATGGATCTCGTCTGCATGTGGTGCGGTTCTTCCCCGTCATCTGTAGTCTCTATGTGTCTGGGTGCGGGCAGGGGCCCTTCTCCGATGTATGGCTTGATGTCACCTAGAAAGATCCAAGATCTTCTTCCTTGTAGCTTGACTGCAATCGATTTTTGAACCTTGGCTCATCCCACTTCTTTCTCGTATGATTCTTCACCAGGACCGTGTCTCCAGGGAGGATTGATGGTACGCATAAACTCTGAACTTTTTTTGCAGTAGTATCTCCTTCTGTGTTCTCTGCTGGCCTGTACCTTTTTCGTCTTCGCTGCAGCTGGCCTGAAATTACAGTAAGACAAGATGTCATGCGATTCACGTAATTTCACATTTCAGACCCTATAATTTCTCCTGTTGGGTGGGCATTCTAGCTCAGTCTCAGGGTGTCAGGGGAGTGTGCATCCTTCAGCCTGTTGCTATTTTGAGCGGCATAAGATGATGGTCAGAACCAGGCTTGTTTCTGAGTGCATACAGTGCCAAAGGAAGGCAGTGTATCCATCCCTTTCTTAGAGTAAGCTTCAACTTGGCTATCCTTTCCTTTAACAAGCCATTGAGCTTCTCACATACCCCATTACCTTGCAGGTGATACGCAGACAAGAACTTGTGCTTTATACCAAGCAGCAAGCTAATCTGTTCAAAGACTTGGTTAACAAAGTGTGCCCCATTATCTGATCTCATAACCTCACATACTCCCCACCTGGGAAATACCTCTGTCACCAGAAATGTGGCCGCACAGGTACAGTCTGGGTGTGTGCATGGACCTGCTTCTATCCCTCTAGAGAATGGACACACCACAAAAATTAAGTACCTGTACCTGTTACATACTCGAATCATATTGACATAATCGACATGTAAGTGCTGAAAAGGTCCATGGGGCCTTGGGATGACTCCTCTAATTACATTTAGTGTATATCCAGCTGTGTACTGCTGGCAGATTATAAATTTCACCATAAAAAATGCAACATGCTCTGCTAAGTTCGGCATGAACCAGTCTTCAGCAAACTCCTCTTGGAGTTCCATTAATTGGGTTTGACCCATGTTATTATAGCTCTCAGGTTCACTTCCTGCAACATACATTTTTTCATTTACATCAGTTATTTCCACATCCATTATGGTTTCGCCCTTAGATGCCATACGCTTGGCCTCCGTGTCTGCTGCTTGATTTCCTCAAGAGGTTGTGTTTACTATTGAGGGAAAAATCACAGGTGGAGGGGGTGCAATCGGTGGATGGGTCTACTTTGATTTCTGGGCCCATTAGTCAACAGACTCAGCCCATTAAAATGAAGTGCAGGTCTGGGCATGTGGAGGAAATTGTATTTGATTTAATAGCGGCATCTCAGTTTGGACTCATCTTGGGCAAGCCTTGGTTAATTCAGCACAATCCCAGGATTGATTGGGTTAAGCGTGAGGTGAGCTTTGATGGTTTGGGGTTTTAGGGTCACATGGAGGAGGAGATGGGCCCTGCATTATTGTTGGCAGAGCAGGTGGCGGAACCTCAAATGGGGGGAGCAGTGGCTGGGAGTATTCCGGACCAGTACCAAGATTTGTTGAAAGTCTTTGACAAAGGGGGAGCAGACAAGTTACCTCCCCATAGATCATATGATTGCGTAATTGAGTTGGAGCCAGGGGCAAAGTTACCTTGTAGCAGAATCTATGCTTTGACTGAAACTGAAAACCAGCATTTACGGGAATATTTGGATGAGATGTTGAGTAAGGGGTTTATTAGACATTCAACCTCACCCATCTCGTCTCCTTTATTCTTCGTCCCTAAGAAAGAGGGCACTCTTAGGACATGTATTGATTATCGAGCTTTGAATAAGGTGACGATAAAGAATAAATATCCTTTGCCCTTGATTTCAGTGTTATTGGATCAAGTTAAGACAGCAGTGGTGTACACGAAATTAGATTTGAGAGGGGCCTATCATTTATTTCGTGTAAAAGAAGGAGATGAGTGGAAGACAGCCTTCAGAACTAAATTTGGCTTGTTCGAATACCTGGTCATGCCTTTCGGACAGTGTAACGCCCCTGCAGCATTTCAATATTTCATGCAGGAGGTGTTGAGTGAGTTTCTGGATGTGTTTGTCATATTATATATAGATGACATTTTGATTTACTCCACGTCTGAAGAGCAACATATAGGTCATGTTAGAGCAGTGTTGAAAAAATTACAAGACTATCAGTTGTATGTAAAACTGGAAAAATGTGCCTTTCATACCACTCAAGTGGAATTTCCTGGTTTTATTTTCACCCCTTGTGGAATAGTGATGGTACCTCAATGGATGCAGTTCTTCTGATAGGTACTGCACATAGACCCACTGCGGCTCTCTGCTGGTTTATTTGCTCCTCATGCATCACATACTTCGGCGTGAACGTTCCTGGCACTACAAAATGGACGGTTGGAGTGCGGGCTGTACTTGGGACCTCGGCTACACTGGTATACTTGCCCATGGAGATGTTGTTTATATTTGTTCTGTGATGGCAACTTCTTGTATGAAGTATTGAGTTCACCTCAGTCTCCTTCCTAAAATTACTAGTCTCAAGTTGATAACCATCCACATGGATTGTCAAGTCCAAAAAATTGATTGTTCTGTCATCACGTGTTCCTATAAATTGTACTACGTAGTTGATTGTATTAATCCTGTTAGAGAAGTCTTGAAATTGTTCAGCTGTTCCGCTCCAAATCATAAAGACATTGTCAATGTATCGAGTCCATAGTATCATCCTGTTGTCAAACTCTTCATCCCAATGTACAACTTTATCTTCGAAAAGTCCCATAAATAGGTTTGCCAGAGCCAGGGCATATTTTGTGCCCATGGCCACACCTTTCGTTTGTTGATAGCATGTATCATTAAATGTAAATATATTGAAATCAAGTGCAGTAACATTTCTTTTATCATTTCAGTTTGTTGGTAGAATGATGCAGACTCCTCTCTGAAAGAGTATTCTATGGTAGTTATACATTCAGAGATCCTTTCTGTGGCCCATCCAATTCCATTGAGGATGGAACGTCCTTCCTGAATTGTTTCAAAACTCTTATGTATTTTGGGGAGAAAATGCATTGTTGGTAAGATAGGTAAGATAGGTTACTTAATGGACAAATATATTTTCTCTTCATCTGAAATGAGTTTTCTTCTGTGCCAACCCAAGATGCATTCCCCCAACTTTTTATGATATCTATTATGGGGTTTCCTTTTAGAACTTTGTAGCAGCCCAATGTTTTGAGATGATTGTTTGCCATTTCCAAATAGTTGATTCTGTCCATAATGACGATATTACTGCCCTTGTCGGCCTCTTTTATCACCACTGTCGTATCTGTGGCTAGATTTCTCAGAGCTTGTGATTCTTGATAACAGCCAGGTTGTTCTTTAAACCTTTGAGTTTCCTAGTGGATTCTTTTTCTGATATATATTTTAACCAAAGAAATGAACACAAACAGCCCTCTATGTCAAACAATTGATGTACCCTAAGATAGAGGCATCTACAAACAGCCACTTAGCAAATATAGGCTGTGTTCTGTGTACGCAATAACAAGCAGTGTTACCAAAAATATCATTTTTCTCTTTCTAGCACAAGTAATACAAACATTAAAAAACATATACACATCACATAGTAAGATACATAATAAATTTACTCCACCTCACAAAATCAAAGTCACCAGATACTTGATCACAAAAACGACAATGGAAACTTAATTATTCTTATTCCCCACTGTGTTGAACAAGCCCTATTTATATAAGTTTCTGTCCAAAATGTTGCAGGTAACTGGACATTCTTCAGGGGCAGAAGTTAGCCTTGTGCTTCAGGTAGATCTTTCTCATTCCTCTACACACCAGATTCCTATATCTAAGGGTACTTAAAAGAACATACACATTACTACATGGGCATTATAGGTCTAATTGATCGACCTAGCCAATCCCTATTCACCAATAGGGTGTAAAGGTATACAGTAAATAATATACCTGAACCAGTAGAAAGAAGAGCAAAACCAATTCTTGCTCTTCACTTATCTAGCAGATAGAAGGATTCACTCAGAGCATCAGGTACCTAAATTACAAAGAAACTAACCTTAGTCAGTGAAAGTATATAGCATAGCCACTTCCTCTAGAAGGGTTTCCCATCACCACATGGACACAAACCCCGAGAGAAAAAGCTCACCCTGAGGTGTAAGAACAATTCTTCTCCTCGACATGACTCATTAACGGAGGAGTCTTGAAATGTAAGCTGCTAAAACTCTGGATTAACCATCTGATTTCTAAAAGAGATGAAACCACACAGGGTCTCTGTAAATTCCAAACCTCTATAAATTCTAAGGTCTTCCCATATAGAAACCACAAAGTCAGCTCCTTACCTTTCTCATACTGATATTTACAATCCAAACCAGAAGCGGCAACACCAAGTGAAACTGGTCTGAAAAACGAGAAAGAGGCCTCCTCCTCCTCCAATTAGGTGATACAAGGCAGGGTTATCTCACACCTAGCCCTGCAAGTAGAAGCAAGACACAGATATAACCACAGTGTCATGAACTACAGAACACGCCCCTTTTGGACTTCCTGGTCCTTGTCTCAATGGGGCTTACACTCCCTTGTACTTCCAACATGGCCGTCCATGGTGAAACACCTTCCTCGCTCTACACCTTGGACGTAGCGTGTTCTATTTATAGACCACGCCTCCCGCTGCTCCGCGCATCTCAATGCTATTGCGAAGTAGCGACCAGACGAGTGCTCCATAGCTCGCAGTATTGTTTCCCTTGCTTCATCCAGCCTACCCCATTCCTAGTCCCTTTCCTCCCTTTCTTGATTCCTGGACTCGTGTGCTGGTAGCGCACTCTGTTGAAATCCCGGATTCCTGGATCCTTGCATCCCAGAACTTTGAATGCACGCTGGAGTCGGAAGAGACTCGTGCAGCCTTAGTCAAGACTCGATCAGTCCGCAAAAAGGTATCGATCAAGGAATCCAGCAAAGATCAAACTCACGTGAGAAGAGGGGAACTCCTTGACAGTTTGAGACGCCAACCGACCAAACTCGATATGGACATGGAAGCGGCCGTCCAGGACCTGATGCGTGGCATGCAAGAGCTATCAAGCGAGGTGCAGAATCTAAAGGCGGAAAACGCCGCTCTCAAACAATTAGTTCTATCCCGTGATTCTGCCACAAAAGAAAGTGTGTTGTTGGGCGGCATAGTGGACAAATACGATGGGTCGGCAAAAACCCTTCGCGGATTCCTGGATTCATGTTTGGTCCACTTTACTTTTAAGCCCTACTACTTTTCAACTCCCAGGGCTAAGGTGGGGTTCATAATTTCCCACCTTTCAGGAAACTCCTTAACCTGGACTACGCCCTTCGTTAATTCCGGCGATGCTCTCCTAGATGACTATGATGGCTTCATACAAGCCCTTAAGACCATGTTTGACCGCCCAGAGCAGGTTTATAGTGCCCAGGAACGCCTGTTAGACTTCCAACAAGGATCCCAGGATATGCTCACCTATGTTACTCGATTCAAGCAATTAGTCAAGGAAGCTGATTGGTCCCCTGAGGCGAGTTTTAGCCTTTTCAGGAGAGGACTGAATGAGGATATTAAAGATGAGTTGGCCAGAGTGGCTAGCCCAAACTCATTCCAGGCACTAATGGACCTTGCCATGCAAATAGATTTCCGTATCCAGGAAAAGACGGCAGAGAAGAAGAAATCCAGAGGTAATCCTCTGAAGCTGTCCTTTGAGAGTACCACCAAGACGGACACAAACCCAAGCTCAGTCTCTGAACCAGAACCCATGCAGATAGAAGCCTTCCGTGGACCTATATCCCCGCAAGAAAGAATGAGAAGGAGTCATACGGGGTTGTGCATGTATTGTGCCTCAGACAAACGCTTGGTTAGGGAGTGTCCTCTAGCCCCTCCTCGGCGTTCGGGAAACGCCAGCTCCCGATCCTAGATGGAGCAGAGCTTCGGGAGAGAGATGTTTGCTCCACATCAATTCCATCCTTGAACTCTCCTGGACAAAACAATTTGGTGATACTACAGGCCTTCCTGTCGCCCTCCAAGAATAAGACCTATCCCATTCTGGTCTTGGTAGACTGTGGAGCTATGGGAATTTTCATTGATCTAGACTGGGTTTTTAGTCATCATATTCCGTACGGGACTCGAAGCACCATGCAGCCGGTGGAAGCAATCGGCGGAAGACCCCTCACTTCAGGACCCATAAACCTGCAGAAAAAAGAGATCCAGCTTTCCATAAACCATCACCAAGAGCGGATTACATTCAACATCATTACGTCAGCTCATTACCCCATGGTATTGGGTATGCCCTGGTTACAGAAGCACAATCCGTATATCAATTAGACAGCAGGATCACTATTCCTAGGCTCAGAGTTTTGTATGTGCCACTGTCTAGCAAACACCACTCATGGTTTCCAATATCATACAAGTCCCAGAGGCCTATCAGGGATATGCTGATGTATTTTCAACTGTCATAGTCCAGGCCTTTCCCCCTCACAGACCTGAAGATTGTGCCATAGATACAGATCCCTCAGCAGTGATTCCCTTCGGCATAATGTTCATCCTTTCCGAACCAGAGTAAAAGGCCCTCCGAGGATACCTGGATACCAACCTTGAAAACGGCACCATAAGACCCTCAAAATCTCCAGCGAGTGCTTTGTTGTTCTTTGTTCCCAAGAAGGACACCAAGGAACTCAGACCTTGTCTCGACTATCGTGGCTTAAATCAATGCACCCTCAAAGATCGGTACCCACTGCCCTTGATCTCGGATATCCTGGAAGCTGTGAGAGGCGCCGTAATATTCACGAAGTTGGATCTCCGCAGTGCTTATCATTTGATCCGTGTCCGGGAATGAGACGAATGGAAAACCGCCTTTAGAACACCCTTTGGTCACTATGAATATCTAGCCATGCCCTTTGGTCTAGCAAATGCCCCCGCAGTTTTTTAACGCTTTATGGATAGGGTGTTTTCTGACATGTTATTCCTCTTCGTCATTGTCTATCTGGATGACATATTCATCTTTTCCAAGGATCCTCTAAAGCATGAAGAACATGTAAAGGCAGTATTACAACAACTCTGTGAACACAAACTTTTAGCCAAACCCGAAAAATGCTTGTTTCACGTTACTTCTGTTCACTACCTGGGATTCATCCTTAGCCCAGAAGGAATTGGTATGGACCCTTCAAAGGTAAAGGCTATACTGGCATGGCCCGCTCCCACGTCCGTGAAACAAGTTCAATTCTTCCTGGGGCTTGCCAATTTCTACTGGAAGTTAATTTCTAACTTTTCCGAAATCGTTCAGCCGATCGTTTCCCTCTTGAAGAAAGACACCCCCTTTGTCTGGTCTACACCGCAAGATAAGGCATTCCAATGTTTAAAGACAGAGTTCACACAAGCCCCCATCTTGGCCCAAACCTACATAAATCCTAGTGGAAATGGAGGCCTCTAACTACGCCATAGGAGCGGTCTTGAAGCAGGAACTTGAGGATAAACTGGAACACCCCATTGCTTACCTCTCACGAACCCTGACTCCCAGTGAGACACACTATTCCGTCCTGGAAAAGGAGCTGTTAGCCATCCGCCAAGCCTTCACTGAATGGGGACATCTACTTATGGGTGCTAGATATCCAGTTCAGGTCCGCACAGACCATCGGAATCTTCAAATTCTACAGTTGTTGGAGTGCAGAAACAGTCGTCAGGCGCGATAGGCCTACTTCTTTGTCCAGTACCAAATTCCAAATTACTCATGTTTCCGGATCACAAAACATGATTGCTGACACTTTATCTCGACGTCCTGACTATGTAATTACTGAAGACAAGGCCTATCCTAAGATGTTTCCCCACACAATCTTTGTAGCTCAAGCAGTCAACCTCCTGGAAGAAATTCGAGTGCAAACCCAATCCTCTGACCTCTGGAAGGATATTTCAAGGAAGAATCCATGGAACCTAAGAGTTAAGGAAGGATATTTATTCAAGGACAATGCACTGGTCATTTTTACACAGAAATTACAACAAAGAATAATAAACATCTCTCTTGATACCCTTCACTCCAGACATCGTGGCATAACCAACACCCTGCGTCTTATACAAAGACAGTTTTGGTGGCCTGGAATGAAGACCAACGTACAGCAGTACATCAAAGCTTGTACTGTCTGCAGTCAAAATAAACATGATAACAAGAGACCGGCGGGTCTTCTATTGCAATCTACACTGCCAACAAGGCCATGGGAATTCATTGCTACAGACTTCATTGTGGAATCACCACCTTCCCGAAGATACACGACCATCATGGTTACCATAGACTTGTTCACTCATATGGCTCATTTTACACCCCTGTGTAAGCTGCCATCCTCGTCCGAGCTTGCTGGAATCTTCCTGGAACACATACTCCGTTTACATGGACTTCCTTCCAAGATCATATCTGAACGAGGACCTCATTACGTCTCTCAATTCTGGAAACATCTCTGTCGCATTTTGGGAATCCAACGCGCCCTCTCATCTGGTTATCATCCCCAAACCAACAGGGCCACAGAACGTGCTAATCAGACCCTGGAGCAGTATCTTCAATGTTTTGCCACCAAGGTTTAGGATGACTGGTCGCTCCTGATACCCGTGGCTGAATTCGCCTACAACAATTCCGATCATTCAGCACTTAAGACCAGCCCCTTTTATTGTAGCCAAGGTTTCCATCCATTGGTTCTACCCTCTGTTCTCCCTCATCTTGCACTTCCTGTTGGTCTTTCCTATGTACAACAAATCACAAGGGCATTTAATCATGTAAATTACATTTTCTGTTTTGCAGTTCGAATGCTCTTTTAGTTTCCATTCTGAATTCAGACCAAGGTTAACAGAAGTCATTTTCCGTGTTAATGGGCACATGACACATTCTCCACAAGGATGATGTCCCACAACTTGGGGCAAACCCCACAATGTACTTTGAGCAACCTCGGAACTAACAGTCTTGTGTACATCATTCTTCATGACAAGATTGCAGATATTAGTGCTTTTTTTGAAGGCTACCAAAGGCAGCGGACTGTTCATGATCTTTTTCCAGTTCCTACAAATAATGTTCTTAACTTTGTAGGACATATTACTGAAAGTATTAACGAAAACTAATGGGGTATCCTGGTTATCTTTATTTTTCTTTTCAAAGAGGGCTTCCCGATTAATATTGAAAGCTTGTTTGGTAGATTGTCTAATGATTTTAGCAGGGTAGCCTCTGTCAATCAGTTTGTCCATTAACCTATTAGCTCCTTCTTTATAATCATGTCTCGTGCTGCTATTACGTTTAAGCCGTAAAAATTGCCCGAAGGGCAAGTTGTCATGGACATGCTTGGCATGATGGCTCTTATAATGAAGAAGTGCATTCTTGTCAGTAATTTTCACAAACGGTTTTACCCATAGTTGGTTGTCCTGATGGTAAATTGTCAAATCCAAATAGTTAACCTCAATGGAACTCATGGAAGCTGTAAATTCAAGATATCTATTCTGATTATTCAACCATACCAGAAAATTGTTTGCCTCATCAATCGATCCATGCCATACCATAAACACATCGTCGATATATCTCAACCATTGTGTTATTTGATGTTTGAAAGGATTGACTTCCGAGTAGATCACAGTTTGTTCCACCATATCGACATACTAATTAGCCAAATTTGGAGCCAGGGCTGCACCCATGGCCGTGCCTTCTACCTGTACGTAAAATTGTCCCAAAAATTTGAAAAAATTGTTAACCAAGGCTGTTTCAGCACACCACAGAATGAAGGCGTTGCTCACAGGATGATTATCTTCACGTTGTAATAATGTCTCTTCCACAACTTCAAGCGTGGCTCGTTGTGGGATATTGGTATACAGAGATTGTATGTCTAGGCAAATTAGTATGTCTTTGGTGTGGTCAAAAGTCAGTCCTTCAATTTTTACAACGGCATCTTTGGTGTCTTGTACATAGCTTCTCATTTTCATTACAAATGGATGTAAATAGAAGTCAACAAATTTGGATAAAGGTTCCAAAATGGAATTGACGCCAGACACAATGGGTCTGCCCGGGGGTTTCTCCATATTTTTATGAATCTTAGGTAAGATGTAGAAGATGGGGGTTCTCGCTGTCTCCCTAGTTAGGTAATCTCCTTCTTGTTTACTGATTAATTGTATATCTACTGCTTTATCAACTTTCTCCTTTATCATTTTCATGAGTACAGGACTAGGATCTTGGTTGATTTTTTGATAGCTGATGTTATCTGCCAATAGTCTGTGATATTCTTCGATATAATCCTTCTTGTTCAGAATCACAATTGCCCCTCCTTTTATCATTTTTACCCAGACCTCGCAACATGGCGATTTCTTGCTGGCTCAAATTAGAGTTCTTGGGGATGCCTTTGGTTTCAAGTTTTTTCAGATCTTGTAAAACCTTTTTTTCAAAGACCACAGATTCAGGGGAATGCGTGTGGTGGGGAGGGCACCAGGTAGAAGGATTTCTCTGACCACTGAAATTTGTATGTATACTAGTGGATTGATCTTCAAAACATTCTCTCATATGTACCTTATGCATAAAAGCGCTAAACTCTAATCTAAATTCAAAAGGGTTGTGATATTTAGGTACCACAAAATGTAGGCCTTTGTTCAGGCAACGTTTTTCCTACTCTGTTAGAGTCTCACTGGATAAGTTGACTACCAACCCCGTGGCTGCGTGTCTGCATGCGGTCTGTTGGCCATTCCGGCCGACTATTCCCTCTGCCTAAAAAAGGTGGGCATCTCGACCCATTCCTGGCTCCTTGATTTCCTCTTGCATTTCGACCCCTCTGCATTGAGGTATTCATATTTCTTCCTCTTTGACCTGCACCATTAGTTTCTCCCTTCTCACTAGGTGTAACTCCCTCCTCGCTAGAACTATATGATGTGTTCCTGAACCTAACCCTTCGATTAGGTCTCAGGCCTCCTGTGGGTGCTCCAAAGTTGTAATCTTTAGTGACGTCATCACATTGTGTAATGATGCGACGTTGGGGTTTTTCAGTGTTTTGAAGCCGCAGTAAGTGTGTGTATCCTGCCACATCCTTGACGTGATTGCTGACCCCCCTTCTTTCCAGTGCAGTACCAGGCCAATTCTAGGTAAGAGGTAAGGAGTGAGTCAGTGTGGGTATGAATGTTTGTTCCTAAGAGGGAGATAGATGGGCACAGGTTAATACTGCCCGTGTGGTTATATCTGTGTCTTGCTTCTACTTGCAGGGCTAGATGTGAGATACCTCTGCCTTGTATCACCTAATTGGAGGAGGAGGAGGCCTCTCTCTCTCGTTTTTCAGACCAGTTTCACTTGGTGTTGCGGCTTCTGGTTTGGATTGTAAATATCAGTATGAGAAAGGTAAGGGGCTGACTTTGTGGTTTCTTTATGGGAAGAGCTAAGAATTTATAGAGGTTTGGAATTTACCGAGACCCTGTGTGGTTTCATCTCTTTTAGAAATCAGATGGTTAATCCGGAGTTTTAGCGGCTTACATTTGAAGACTCCTCCGTTAATGAGTCGTGTCGAGGAGAAGAATTGTTCTTACACCTCAGGGTGAGCTTGTTCTCTCGGGGGTTTGTGTCCTTGTGGTGATGGGAAACCCTTCTAGAGGAAGTGGCTATGCTATATACTTTCACTGACTAAGGTTAGTTTCTTTGTAATTGGTCTTAGGTACCTGATGCTCTGAGTGAATCCTTCTATCTGCTAGATAAGTGAAGAGCAAGAATAGGTTTTGCTACTAAGTTTGAAGACATTTACCTCTTCTTTCTACTGGTTCAGGTATATTATTTACTGTATACCTTTCCACCCTATTGGTGATTAGGGATTGGCTAGGTCGATCAATTAGACCCATAATGCCCATGTAGTAATGTGTATGTTCTTTTATATACCTTTAGATATAGGAATCTAGTTTGTAGAGGAATGAGAAAGATCAACCTCAAGCACAAGACTAACTTCTGCCCCTGAAGAATGTCCAGTTACCTTCAACATATAGGACAGAAACTTATATAAATAGGGCTTGTTCAACACAGTGGGGAATACGAATAATTAAGTTGCCATTGTCGTTTTTGTGATCAAGTATCTGGTGACTTTGATTTTGTGAGGTGGAATAATGTTATTATGTATATTACTATGTGATGTGTATATGTTTTTTAATGTTTGTATTACTTGTGCTGGAAAGAGAAAAATGAATTAAAAATGATATTTTTGGTAACACTGCTTGTTATTGAGTACACATAACACAGAACACAGCCTATATTTGCTAAGTGGCTTTTTGTAGATGCCGCTATCTGAGGGTACATCAATTGTTTGACAAAGAGGGTTGTTTGTGTTCCTTCCTTTGGTTAAAATATATATAATATATCCTCACTTTGTAGGAGGGAGTGTCACCTGAGTGTGGGGTAACACCTGAATGTTATTGTCTTTCTTTTTCTGATATACCATAGAATTTTTCTGTAACAGCCTTGTAAAATGTGTCTATTACATTATCCGGTGGTAATTGTGGAACAAATTTTGATTTGAGTTTGCTTTCTTTCATGTCTAACGTGTCTTGTTTAATGCATAGTTCTTGCAGTAAATTTCTAAATTCAAAACTCTTTAGTTCTGCCAATGATCTTACAACATAGGTGTTTTCTATTTCTTGGTTGGATAGGTCACTTCCCTCTATTTGGGCTGATCTTGTAAATTCTCCTGGTGCTTTGGTTGTGAAATACTTTTTCAATTTTAATTTCCGAACAAACTTGAAAAGATCGATATGTATTTCAACATTATTAAATATCATAGTTGGTGCGAATGAAAGACCTTTATTGAGAACATTTCTTTCAACTTCTGTAATTATTCTATTCGATAGGTTTAAGAGCAAATCCTTCATTTCCTGCCCCAGTTCACTTCTTTCGCGCCTGCCCTTGTAAATCTTTTCTTGAAGTTTGCTAAGGCATCTGGGTTTCCTGTGTCTCCCCCTCCGCCCCCCACTCCTTCCTCTCCTCCTTGTGTAGTTTGGGTAATTCCCAAGGTTGTTGTTAGCTGAAAACAGACCTGTTCCTGTGGAAAATTTCTGTTTCTCTTCTTGTACCGCTTGATTTGATTCATGTAGCCTTGGCTACTCTTCTCCAAGCCTTTATCCTCTATGCTGTTTGAGCCTTCTGTTACTGTATTATCAGTTTCTGAATCAGCATCCAAGCTTGCAGATGAGGTATTGGGTGTATTGTTTCTCGAGGTCAGTTTCTGGTATTGGTTGTATTTTTATTGAAATGTATAAACTCGATCTCCCCAAAATATGTAAGAGTTTTGAAACAATTTTGGAAGGATGTCCCATCCTCAGTGGAATTGGATGAGCCACAGAAAGGATATCCAAATATCTAGACAATATCCTAAGGTTGAGAGCAAGCAAAATGCAATTGTATCTAAAAGATACTACCAGCATAATTAACAAATTGAAGATGGTAAAATGGCAAAAAGATTATATTCTGGCCACCTTGGATGTAAAGGCCCTATATACATCAATAGAACATCAACGGGCAATAACTACCTTAGAATACTCTTTCACAGAGAGGTGTCTGCGTCATTCTATTACCAAACTGAAATGATAAAAGAAATGTTACAGACAACACTTGATTTCAATATATTTACATTTAATGATACAGTCTATCAACAAACGAAAGGTGTGCCATAGGCACAAAATATGCCCCGGGCTTGGTGAAGATAAAGGTGTATGTATGGATGAAATGTTTGACAACAGGATGATACTGTCACGTCTACCCCGTCTCCTCCCAGGTCCGCTTCTAGCAGACGTCCCGGATCCACGTCCTGTTTTATGCCTCCCGCTTCCACATTGCCCACACGGTTCGTCTCTCGAACACCCTGCAACCATCGTCAGCCTTCGTTCAAACTGCGACCTTTCTTGTATTGGCACTTACCTTGGCGTTTCTGTTCCAAACAACGCTGGTCTACAAAAACACAGAATCACGCGCATTGCGTGCAACGTCATGGTAACAAACGAGGAAAAACATAGTGCATCAGATCACGTGTCTCTACGCCGATGGCTGTTTTCCTTCACTACGCGGTTCACCTGACGCGATTCCGCGTTCCCAAATCCGAGTCACATGACCTCTGTACGCCGTTAAAAGAACGAAGGAAACATTCAACAAACGCTTCACAGCTACTTCATCTCTTGAGTGCTGTACGGCGTTTTTTTACCACGCTTTGAAACTTTGGCTTATTTGACCTCGGAACTCTTTGGATTGAACTGCTGAACCCTGACAGTTTGTTTTTGGAACTCTGGCTTATTTGACCACGGAACTCTTTCGGATTGAACTGCCTAAACCCTGATACACTTGTTTTTGGAACTCTGGCTTACTTGACCACGGAACTCTTTTGGATTGAACTGCCTAAACCCTGATACACTTGTTTTTGGAACTCTGGCATACTCGACCACAGAACTTTCTTGGATTACATTTCTCTGTCTTGTTGTCGAGGTGATTCCTGGTTATTGACCTCGGACTGTTGATTGGATTACTTCACCTTCCCCTTTGACTACCCTGCTCGACTCAGGTACCCTTCCATCCCGAGTGCCTTCAGCGACCCTTCCTTCTTCCCCTATCCCTTCAAAGAATTCTGGCCATCAGATTTGGGTAAGCCTGCACACGTTAATCCTTTTACGCTGCTTGGTCATTTGTTTCTGTTGTCTGACCTAATCCATTATTGCCTTACAGTGGTCAGGGGGTCCTTCCGGCGTTCCTGGTTCCGGCCTTCAGCACTCAACACCTGTGGCCTCAAAGATTTCACTGGTAGTGTTTATTTTCTATCAGTGTGGTACTTGGGGACGGAGGTCCTATTAATCTGCACGACCATCAAGCACAGCAGAACAGATACCATGGACTTGATACATTGACGCTAGTAAAAAACAGAGTTTGTCGGAACAATAACAAAAGTCAGTTTTATAACTAGATACAGCAGCAACCATCATGTTATCACAAAGATATTAAATAAACATTGGTATCTTTTGAAACTGGATGAGAACATTAGACAATATGTAGATGACAAGCCAAGCATTATATTTAAACAAGCAAGTACTCTTAAAAATAAATGTATAAGTCGATCACTATTGCCTAGTACAACAAGTAGAACAGATGAAACGTGGTTACAATCGGAGTAGACTGGATTTAGGAAATGTGGTACATGTACCATGTGTGGATTTGCTCATGAGAAGACAAGCAAATTTCATGACATCAATGGAAAAGCAATCAAAATCAAAGAAGGAATAAATTGCCAAACAAAATATGTGGTCTATGGTATTATATGTAAAGGTCATAAACGTTATATTGGAAGAACAAAGAGAGAGCTCAGAATACGAATAAGAGAACATCTGGCAAAAACAGGAAGTCAAGACCCAAAGTTTCTGATAGCATATCACTGGCAAAAAGCACACCAAATGGAAGACAAGTCTGACATTAGATTAATTGGGCTGCAGAGAATTATGCTTGGAAGAAGAGGTGGCAACAAAGAAAAAGCTGAAGCTAGGTTAATATGTGAACTGAATACTGCTGTTACTGGTCTCCACTCAGATAATGAGATGGCATATTTTCTCTAAAAATGGTATCACAATGAGAAATATGGCTAAGGAGGTCTAAACATGTATTTTGGAGGAATACGACAAAGGAAATGTAACAATGTATTTGATATAATCATGGTTGTCCCTCTCTAAAATATTTAACATTCAGGTTATAATGAAAGTATTCTCCTGTTAGACATTTTATACCATAGCGATACGCTCAGGGAAGAGGTCAGCCTATCCATATCAGACTTATGTAGTGAAAAACGTACAAGTTCCATTAATCTGACCCAACACAGGGGCATAGACTAGGTACCTGACCCAATATGAGTTTCGGAAGCCATACATTATGTAACAAGTACTCTCAGAAATAATCAGAATCCCACAAAGTATCAACATGATCTGTGTATGCCCATAACACTCAAATACGTACCTCACGTTAATTTGGCATCCTGAGAGAAATCAATATATACATGAACTGAAAAGAAAGTACACTTGCACCTCTAATGCAATAACATTGAACATGGAAAATCAGGCAGGCTCTCTCAGTGTATTCCACTGATACAGACACAAATCGGGAAAACAAACAGCGCAACTCTAGGTGTCATATATATTGTAACAGACAGGACCCAAAAGTTTGTTTAAATAGAAATCCCAAACACAAACTGTAAGAATTGGGTAAGTTACACTGTATTATGTAATAATTATTTTCAGAAGAATCAAACAGATTGGGCCAGTTGGCGTTATATTTAATCATGAACAAGGGTTGTATGCCCAAAAGATGGCGTTGACAATCAGGAAATGGAAAGAGAAGAGAGTGAGTCGCTTGTACGATCACCGTGAAAATGGATCATAACATTAAAACAATGGCGACGGCTCTTTGTGCAGACAGAAGAGCAGAAGCGCATGACAGAACACGAGTTACGGTAAGAATTTGTACTCCACTGACGATTTTGGATCTATTTATCAGGATAGTAGCAAAACCTTATCCCATTCACACAAAATGTATCCACGATTGTAGAAAATGCAGGATGCTCGCACGATCAGTGTTACCGAGCGCACGTGTTAATAGAATGGGCGCCGCATTGATACAGCATAGAATGGATATGCCAAACAGGAGATTCAGTGTATAATAGTGATAACGTGGAAAGCGCATATATATATGGCATACACATATCATACAAATGGCAGTAATAGTAGTAGAAATGCGATTATTCAACATAAAATGGATGCACCAAATAGGATAGTAAGCGTATAATAGTAATAACGATCAAAGTGCACAGAAATGCAAATATTACACAACATGGCAATAATAAGAGCACGAATGCACATATGCAGATATTAGAGTGTAGCTCTTGACAATCAACATACAATTTACTTCCTTTAACAGGGATCTAACCAATTACAATGTTATTCGTTCACAAGCAAGGAGTCCAAAATGACACATGGTAAGCAGACCTATGGTAAGCGGACCACAAACCCTAAATGGCTTTGAGAAATGACATGTATAATCACGATGTAATGGACTATTGACAAGAGAACTTAAACAGTTTTTTCTTTATCCCGCTTTTTTACTTCTCTCAGCCACTACCAATCCTCCCCTAAACTAACCCTTAATGTCTGTCATATGCATTAATTGATTAAATAATGATATATGCACAAATACCATTTCATATGTATGTGTTGAATGTAATATGGTTTATATAGAGAACATGCCCTGATTTGATAAAGGCAAACCGCCAAAACATGTGTCATCTGAAAGGGCACATTGCAACTTTGATTAAATATTGGTGATGAAAACCTAATCTGGCGCAGGTCTCCAAGTGTACTTGTCCCTTTATCAACAATTTGTTATTTGGCCAACTATACACATTGATCTCTGTTTACGCCCCCATTGAAGGGTAGAGGCCTTTCTCCTGGAACTGGAATTTAAGCTTCTCCCCTTTTTCGAGGGTCAGGTGATCATCGGGGAAGACTTCAATGGGGTTTTGGCCCCCTGACAGACAGAACACCACCAGCCCACATCAAAAGATTTCATAATCACTCTCGGTCTACTTCACTTATTTAAAGCTCTGAGGGTCTTTGATGTGTGGAGAATATTACTCCCGGAGATAAAGACTTCACCTTCTTCTCACATGTACATCGAACTTCCTCCCGAATAGACTTACTATTGGCATACTCCCAGCTCATATCCTACATCCAACGTCGATGAGGTGACTATAAAACCAAGGATATTATCCGATCACGCTCCAGGTTTCTTGACATCCCGCTTTCACAACTCAAACCCCACCCCCGCTCCAGGCCTCAATGGACCATTTATCGACCCGATCCTGAATGAGATGGCACTTAGAGATGCAATCTCCAAACCCATTTGGGCCTACTTCCATGAGAACCCCACAGAATTTACCTCACCAGCAATCACATGGATCACCATGAAGGCTGTTATCAGAGGAGAACTCATACACCATGCTGCAGCCTATCGGAAGTGCATGCGGGAGGTCCGTACCCAGCTACAGAGGGAAGTAATAGAAGCATAAGGGAAACATAGAAAGGGGTGGTCTCCTAAAGCCCATCGTTCCCTCCAGGTAGCCCGGAAAAAATTAGAATACCACTATGCCGAAGAAAGGACCATCCCCTTCTAAACAAAGCAAGGATACTATGCCAAAAATAAGAAAGCTAATACATTACTGGGAAAAGTAAAATGGTGCAATATAAGCATAGGCCTACGCGGCTCGCAGGGCAGGGTCCAATATGCGAGGTAATATTGTCCCCGTATGTAATGTCGCCATACATATAGTTGCCGGGAAACGACATAGGTGACATTATATATGGGGACAGTATATGGGGTAAATGGGAGAGGGAGTTGCGTGGGTTTCCCCCGCTCCCATTAAAAAAATGAAATGTCAGAGGTTACGGGGGTGTCCCCATGGCGACACCTTTGCAGGGACATTATCAAATTGAACCATATGCGGAAGGGGCCAAACTACTGCTAGCAGCAGCACACCTGACCAAAACATGGCAGTTTACCCCCGCAATCTGGCTGAACAAACAAGGTACATTGAAGGTGCTGCCCTCCCTCACCTCACAGAGGTAGACAGCAAAGCCCTAGAGTCACAGATATCCAGAGAGGAAATCAACTCAGTCAACAAATCCTTAAAAACAAGAGCCCCTGGCCCTGATGGGTTCTCAACTAGATTCTATAAGCTATTTTGTCCTCAACTCTAGGCCCTCTCATAGCCCTCTTCAACTGACTCCATCAATCTGGCTTTACAACCCCATCAATGCAGATCTCCTGAACTATCCTTCTGTTGAAACCCGGCAAAGATCCTAAAGAGGTTGCAGGGTTCCCATTTTCTGTCATAAATCATCGGCCTTAGGAGTGGACCAGAACTCAGAGGAAATGGATGCCCTCCGACCCTCCTGCCCTATTCACTGGAATGAGAAGACTATAGATTACTTGGGGGTTCACATCCCGGCACTCCCCGGAGAAGTGTACACAGTTAATTCCCCTACCCCCTTAAAGAACTAGAGTAGGACCTTGACGTACTCGGTCTCACTGAGACATGGTTCACGGCCAGCTCTGTCACCAGCTTTGACACACTCCTACCTGACGGCTACAAGGTCCTTTCCGTGCCCAGGCCCAACCGTGCTGGGGGGGTGTGGCCCTTATCTTCCCTGAGTGGATTCCTGCCACTGCTATTCCCACGCAGACCTACTCCTCTTTTGAATGTCTTGTCTGACGACTCTCTCTCTCTCCTAGCCATTCCCTTACCATGGCCACTATCTATCGGCCACCTGGTCAAATTTCCTCCTTCCTCTCCGAGTGGGCGGACCTCTCCTCCTCACTCCTGTCCTCAACCACTCAACTCCTCTTTCTTGGAGACTTCAACATCCACCTGGATGCCTCCTGTCCCCCCTCTGGACTCTTTTGCGACCTCTGCGACTCTCTCTCACTCTCTATTCTCCCGTCTGGGCCGACCCATTCTGCTGGGCACACTCTTGATGCCCTGATCTCTTCTGACCTTCCCCTCTCTGTCCCTCTCTCCACTCCTCTCTCCTGGAGTGATCACTTTCTCCTCTCCTCTCACCTCACCCTCCCTACCCCTCAGGCAAAGCCACCCTCATCACTGCCACCCTCCTTCTCGGTCATCTGACCCATGAAGCGTGTGTCAGTTGAGGCTTTCTCTGCCACCTTCTTGCCCCCTCTTCCCCCCTCGGCTGACTCCCACCCTGACACAGCCCTCTCCATTCTTTACTCTGCTATATCTGATACTCTTGATATCCTTACCCCTGTCATGAGAATCTGCCTGAAACCCAAAGCCAAATGTAACTCCTGGTATGACTCGGATCTTGTCACCCTCAAACGCATGTGCAGGGTGGCAGAGAGGAAATGGCGTGCTTCATGTTCATCCTCCGACAAACTGGCCTGTCGCCTGCTCCAATACCGGCTCTCCGTTCTCACCAAGAAGAGAGCCCTTATCCAAGCCTGCATCACTGCAGCATCTAACAATTCGCCTGAACTCTTTAAAATCTGCAAGGAGCTGGCCAACCCTGCTGCAGTCTCTACCTCTCCTATCCTCTGCCAGGCCCCCTGTACGGCACTGGCCTCTCACTTCATTTCAAAAACTCAGGACATCCTGTCCTCACTCTCCTCCCATCACCTCCCCCCTCTATTCCCTGCCCGTCTTCTGGCCCTTCTGCAGCCACCCCTCCTCTCTCCTTCTCTGCCTTTCCCCTTTTTTCTGCCGATGAGGTTTCGAGACAAGTCCGATCTATGAAAGCCTTGTCAACACAGGTCCAACCCTGCTCCTCCAAAACTATTAAGGACCACATCGACTCCTTGGCTCCTGCCCTTGCTGACTTCTGCAATCACTCCTTCTCCTCTGGAGTCTTCCCATCCCCTCTCAAGCACTCCCTTGTGCACCCCCTTCTTAAGAAACCCTCTTCCGACCGGTCCTGCCCAGCTAACTATCACCCTATCTCTATCACTCCTTTCCTGGGCAAGCTCCTGGAGAAACTTGCCATCTCCCAGCTTAATCTCCATGCTGAATCTGTTAGTAGCCTTCATGACCATCAGTCTGGTTTCAGAGCTGCCAGAAGCACATAAACTGCTCTCCTGAACATCCGTGAGGACCTGCTCTCGAACCTTGACTCTAACATTCCTTGTGTTCTCATTTTGCTTGATCTCTCTTCTGCCTTTGATACTGTCAACCACACCATCCTGCTCAACCATCTCCGTGATAACCAGGGTATCACTGGTCAGGCTCTGGCATGGCTGACCTCTTTCCTCTCAAATCGACCCTCCCAGGTCCAACTTGGATCTTTCCTGTCTGACATCTTTTTCTCTACCTGTGGTGTCCCCCAGGGTTGTAACCTCTCTCCCTGGCTGTTCAACCAGTATCTGGCACTTCTCGGCAACCGCATCACTGCTCTCTGCCCCAACTTTCAGTGCTATGCGGATGATACCCAGCTCATTTTCAGGCTACCCTCTGCCTCCTCTTCTCCTTCTCTCATCTCTGACTGTCTTTCTGCTATCCAGCAATGGTGTGCCGCCAACAACCTCTGCCTTAATGCCAGTAAGACCGAGATTCTACTCATCGGCACACCCACTCCCTCCTTCCCTGCTGCTCTCTGGCTGGCCTATCTTGGCCCTCTTCCTGCTCCTACCTGCAAGGCAAAAAACCTCGGGGTCATCTTCGACTCCACACTCTCCTTCTCTCCTCACATTTCTGACGTTTCTAACAAGTCACACTACCAGCTGCACCTCCTCAGAGGTATCCTTCCTTTCCTCTCCTTCCCCCAGAAGCTCACTGTCTGCAGAGCCCTGGTTCTCTCGAAGCTGGACTACTGTAACAGCCTCTACCTAAATCTGCCTGCCTCTACTCTCCGCCCTCTGCAACTCATCCAAAACAGGACTGCGAGACTTGTCCTTGGCCTCAAGCCCTGGGACGGTATCTCTCCAGGACTGAAATTGCTACACTGGCTCCCTGTAGCTGCGAGGATTAAGTTCAAAACCCTCTGCATTGTCCACAAGGCCTTCTGGGGCCTGGGGCCAAAATACCTTCAACTCTCCCTTCCTAAATATCTTCCTTCTCGAGCACTTCGTTCATCCGCCTCCAACTCCCTCAGGGTCAGCCGCTTCTCCAAGCAACGAGTTGGGGGGTGATCTCTATCCGCAGCAGGGGCCTCCCTCTGGAACAGCCTTCCTGCCTCCCTGAAACTTGAGGAGAACCATCTCTGGTTCCGGAAGCACCTCAAAACCTTCCTCTTTGCTTCTGCTTTCTCTCCCCCTCTCCCCTGCTAAAAAACTTTACTGAATCAGCAACTGCGCCACTCGCCAATCTCGGTCCTTGGCCCAGCCACTCTCCCCTGCACTGCCTTCCTGGCAACCCCTGCACTGCGGGACTGTCTCTGTATCCCTACAGCCCCTCCTCCCTGCACTTGTCTGCACTTATCTTGCACTTGCCACCAGCTGGCCCTTATTATTTATCTTGTTCGTTACTAACCCTGTACTGCACTTTCCCCTCTCCCTTTCCCCTTGCACTTTTCCCGTCCCCCCTACCCATGCACTTGCGTGATCTGAATGACACCTGGCCTAGTAGGATCGTTGTCTGTCTCCCCTTGTTCCCCCCTCCCTGCCTCGTCGCGCCTTGAAACACTTGTGTATAGGCACGCTACAAATGCCATATCATATCATATCATATCATATCATATCATACATCATATCAGAGGTGGGCCACCCAGGAGATCTCACTGATGTGGCGGATTACAGCCTGTAAAATGAATCTATTTCCGTGGTTCCTATACTTCTGCTGCACTTTTCCCGTGGCAGCCCCACTACCCCCCACCCTCCTTTGCTTACAACAGAAAATGCAACTGTTTATGCAGAGGGAAGAAAGCCAGGATCCCTAAAAGGGTCATGATGGGCAACACTCGTTTAGGTAGGTTGGGGGTTCCTAACCTACGCAAGTATTATGTAGCTGCACAACTGGCACACTTCCATGTGTGGCTCTCACCAGTGGACCCCCCCCCCCATTGAACTAACTTTGCAGGAGGGACTAACTGGGGAAAACATATCCAAAGTATACAAGTGGCTGCAGGAGGACATGTTGACTCTTCCCCCTGCATATATGATGCAATCTGAAAAGGACCTGGGTTGCCAGATCAAGGATCATACATGGGTGGATATCTGGACGAGAAACTACTCCTCCTCAACCTGTGTGAGGAACAAAGAATGTTCTCCTAAATTGCTTCTTCATTTGTACTACCCCCCAATACAACTTCACCACATTCAAAACTCATTGGACCTGCATTGGTGGAGAAATTGAGGGATGCAAGGCACTTATTTACACATGTGGTGGGACTGTCCTACGGCTCAAGCCTTCTGGGAAGAAGTACTCGTTGTGATTGAAGTCATCACCTTGGTTAAACTTCTGAAAAAACTAGTGATCTACCTAGGTGCTCTGATTTTGGGGGTTTACACAAAATCTGAGACTACAGCTAAACTTATCACTCAGCTTCTCCTAGCGGGGAGGATCACGATCGCCCGGACTTGGAAAACTCCTGGGGGCCCATTAATATCTCTATGGTGGGTCAAAATATGGGACATCCTGGGGGCGGAGAAGGTCACAGGAGCCAAAGAGGGCCTGTTGCATTGATGCAGAGATGTGTGGTCCCCAATCCTGGAATATGATGGAGATATTCTTGCACAAACACACAAGCTGCGGCTTCCAAACCTGTTCCTTCGGGACAATATTTGAGGCGGGATCTTCCCAGCCAACTCTTATCAGACTGGAGGAGCATGGGGAAGAGCAGCAGCAATTTATAAGGGTGGGAAAGGGAAGGGGATATTCACGTTTTCTACTATTTATTGTATGACTAACTCCAAATATACAGTACTGCACTGCTCACCCCTACTTGCAACCGAATAAAATAAAGTTGATCCAATAAATTATTTAAACAAGAGAAAGGTAACAAAAATGCATCTGATCTTGTTGGCTAGCCTATTTATATCAAACAGAGGGGTTTATTTTACATGCCAATTCAATGGTCATGGTGAAAACAAATGTATCCGTATCTGAAAAGTGGTTATGCAGTGAGTGGTCCTGGGAGGATAGCTCAGCGGCAACATGCTTGCCTTGGAATCAAGATGACACGGAGCAACACGGATCCTCGGGTCCGCGATTAGGTTATAAATAACCTATCATATCACATCAAGGACACGTTGGTGTTGCCAGCTATTGCCCTATTATATTTGTTTTCGCAGCAGACCTTTACCTTTTATATTGCTTCAGCACTTAATTAACAACAAAATGCACATTTAAAGGGCACTAGTATATCTCTTTACAATATGACTGTACATTAGGGATCCCAAAACAACTAACACCCACAATGCCATAGCTGAGCTTGAACTTTGGCAGGAAGCTGGGCTGCATTTAAACTAGTCTAGTTCAGTGCTAGGCCCATAAGAATGGTAGGACATTTATGAATTAGGAGGAATTGCTGCAAAAGTAACAACTGAACTCTTGAAAAATGAAGGCCTTCAGATAAGTCTAACCTTGTAAGCAGTATATGAGCGAAATGTAATCAAGATGCAAAGGAGCATGGCATCTTCCAGAGATGCTTAAAGTATCCCCTGTTTCTGATGGAAGGATAGCATGCTTATGCTATAGAGACTACTAAACAAGTTTCCTTTTATGGTAGTAATTATTTCCAAACCTATTTTGAGACAATAAATACATTCCAAATAAAATTGTTCAGGAACCAAGGACCATCCAGGGTTGCATCAGAAATACTGAAGTTGCTGGATTAATGGCGGGGGCGGGGAGGGGGCTTAGCTAATGGAAGGGGATTCTTTTGACCCCGATTTTAATAACGTCTAGTGTACAGAATGCAAAATGACGAAAAGATTACAATATTTAAAACTGTAAATCTGTATATAATCTACGAGAACACAACAATTACTACAAATGAATCCTAAGAAAACATCTTTTTCCCATATAATATCCCATATTATGACATTATTTCAAAAGCAAATGCCTGAAATAGGCAACAGCTCAGACTATCCACCTTTTGATCATATAAATAGTAAATTTCCCAAATTGCAGTAAAGGTTTCAAGTGTTGATTTTTTGATACACTTATTTTTATGTTAATTTTGATCTATGTGTTCCATGTAGCCCAGACAGATCGACCTGTATCTAGGCTCAAGGTGTAAATAAAAATAAAGCAAGCAAAATGTGATTTGGTTCAACGTAACAAATATGCATTTAAAGCTTTGCGGAAAGAGAACAAGACGTTTCAAGGTGTTGTGCACAAGAGCAATCAAGACCCAAAAGCAATACAGTCATATTGTCTGGATAAACACACAACCTAGAATGTCTTCTATGTATATGCAATGCCTGATATTCCGAAATCCTTTCTAAAGAACTCAACCAATGTTTTCAGAGGCAAACCTGAAAGCAATGGGGATAGGCTCGCACGCATAAGAATAAATCGATCCACAAGTCCAAAATATATGTTTTGCATTTACCCATAGGAATGCTTTTTCAGTGTAAAAATAAAATAGGCAAAGTATGTATCTATCTCACTGTTCCCATACACATCTTTAAGGTCATTAGCTCATATATATTATCACTGCTAAGGCTACAAAACTCGAATGAGCATGAGGAATGTGTGGGGGTTGTTATGCAGAATTATATGCAGTCCCTTTTGTGAACACCACACACAATTAAGACTACAAGTGACAGTACAAATTCACCTTTGATACAAGCCTGTACTACACAGTAAAGTGGTAGCGATGGCTGGGCAGCCAGACTTATCTCAAGAGCAAGTGAGCAGTATCAATAGTTACACAAAGGACAGCAGTTACTATGATTCAAACAAACACTGACTTTAGGTTTCTGAGTAAAAGAATATACATTTATTTACACATCAGTTGTAAAACATTTCACTAAAGTAAAGCAGTTGAAAAATCACACTGTTAATACACCACACCACTCCCAATAGATTCTGGACAAGTTAAACTCAAAAGGAAGTTTGAGCAAAATGGCATTCCAGTAATTTAAAAAGGGAGGGAAAGACAAAGTTAGGTAAAAATTGAGCAGCACTAATAGTTAAAATAGGTAAGTAAGCAGGGCAATCTAAAAAGAGGAACTAAAGTGAATCAAATCAAAAACGCTTAGGGCCAAAGTCAATAGGACAAAAGTCTTTTGCTCAAGATCACACAGTTCAGGGTAGTTTGCGGTTAAGTCTTTGCCAAGAGTTCCGGACGAAGTTGGCTGGCAGAAAAGTTAGTTTAAAGAGAAGAGAAGGACAAGCCCTCGGATTGGCGAAAGGTTTCACACACATTCACCGCGACTGGACGAAATGAACAACCGGATTTGCACTGTACCTTTAAATGGAGAAGAAGCTGTAGCTGAGGCCGACGTTCCTAGCAGTTCCTGCAGGCTCATGGTTCCTGAAGCGACTGTCGGACTGACATGAAGTAAGAAGACTGGAGGGTCCTGCGCTGCCCAGGGAAGAAACCAGCAGCAGACCAAAGCAACAAATAAAAGATGCGCTCTTTAAAACCCAAGCAGGGTTCAACCTTCCTGGCTATCCGGTTCACTGTAGCTAAGTACAGCAAATTCGACCACAGGAGGGAGTCCTGGCTTGCAGTTTGGGTGAACTGGTTGGTACTACCAGCTCAGGGAAAGAAGATTCCTGGTAGATCTTTTCTGTCGCTGGAGTCTGAAGATTCGGACCTGCAGCAGGGCTTCACCGGGTGGTTTAGTCATTGTACGGGTCCTCTTCTGTCAGTTCCTCATTGGTTCCTTTGTTCCAGTGGCGACTCTGCCTTTCCAGACCCCAAGAACTGCTTTTTATGCAGTTTTCCCCCATTCACAAGGCCTGGCTGTCAATCGCACAGAAGGGTGGCTGTCCTGGCGGGACAGTCACCATGCCAATCAAACAGGAGTGCAACTTGGGTTACCAAGGGAACCCATGGCAGGGATCCTAAAACCCCTCCCTCACATTCTGCCTACCCAGGCTTTTAGGTGCCTAAGGAGGGCTTCTGTGTAGAAGCCCGCGAAAAGACGTTGAACAAAGGAACCAAACCTGGTTTGGCGTGCGGAGTAAAACACGAGAAAGGCATTTTCAAAAAGAAATGGTGAATAAACCCAGCCAGAACCATATAAAAAAACCTATATGGTCTAGCAGGTTTAAGTTCAAGGCTACCAAGATAGCCTAAAACAATAGCAAGGTTATTTAAGATAACCACGGTAGGAAAAATAGGGTAGTTACCACTGCCACCAGCCAAGTCTTGATGAAAAGGGAGCGAAACAAAGCTCCAAGAGAAACAGACAAAAAGGGATAAATATTAACCTTTTCCAGTACTCTATGTAAGATAGTTCAAACTGGGTCTGCGGTTTTTAAAGAGACTAATAAAGTCAATGGCAACTTTATGTGTTCTGGGAGACAGTAGTCAGTCCCAGAAATGGAGTCTGAGTTGGGAAGTCTAAAAGACAACCCTGTGTCACTGCACTGAAGGTGCTGTGTAACACACAGTAAACAAATGATGCCTATGGAGTAGGTGAGGCTCCACAGTCTATGAACACAAGAAAATGTTAAACACACAAAGCAAAACACATTTAAGAGAGGGAAAAAAGGCTCACACTCTTACCAGGTGAAAAAAATAATTCCTAGAAATCCAGAAAAACTGCTGAGGGACTCAGTAGGTAAGGGAAATTAGCCATTCTGCAGAATTCCCCCTACCAGGGGCAGACCCCAATTACCTCAACCCAAGCGGGCCCACCACCTGAGGGACGAGTGAACATTTTGCCCGTAAAGCAAGTTTATTGTACAATTGTCCGGGGAACAGTTACATGATGCCGTGGATTCAAACTAAGCCAAGTCTCACTGAACCACATAAGTGGACACATTATAGACATTTTTGCAGCAGTTAAAACACTCTGGTATATTTTATTACAATCCACCCCCTCACATGTGATTCGACAAAACCTTTTAAAAGAAATTCCACCCTTCTCCAATTCCTGCTTTCTCATTGGTAGTCGTTATCTTAACTAGCATTTTCTGTTCATGTGTAGAACACACCTCCTATTCTGCCTTTTTTTGCCTTAATTCATCCCTCTTTCCAATACATTTTTGTGCTTTCTGGTAATTCGAATTTGGGTGTGTTTTTTAACATCTTTGCACCCCTTTTTGCATTGCATTGTTGTGCTTTTTGGCAATCTGAATCATGTTGTGTTTTTTAACATCTCTTCACCCCATTTGTGGTACTAAAGTGTTTCCATTGCATCTTTTCTCTGCTTTCTCTTGGCCTCTAGGCCAACTGGTGAGTGTGTGTGCTGTGCAGTCTCTCCTCCATTTTTCAATCCTATCCTCGGCTGCCGCATGGCACTCATTATCTCCCCTATCTAATCTAACTGCTATACTATAACTATCATCCCTCCCTCATGAAGTCTGGAAGAGAAAAGCTTCACTGATATTCTCTTTTCTGTCCCCCTTCCAGATATATGGACTCCTCATCTTATCTCTACCCTCTCTCCTCTCATACCCTCACCCATTAATGGTGGCACTAGATGGGAAGTACTATTGGTGGGCTTCTCATCATCTTGGTGTATCATTAATGTCTATCACAATGGCACTATCCTGGCTCAGGGTCCTCAACTCAACCTCCTCCTCTTCGACCAGTGATTGGCATCCCTCGTCAGCTTCCTTCCAACACCTGCTACTCCTTCCTCCTTTCTCTATGTTCCCTCTCCTCCCACGGGTGTACCATGCAGCTCTACCCCTCCTCAAAAACTTTCAAAGGCAATGACCTCATGTATGAAGCCATGCTTAATGCTCACTCTGCTATTGAACACTCTGCCGATATCTGCCTCCTCCTTGAAGACCTTGACCTAGATATCCTCACTCTTACCGAGATGTGGTTCAATGCCAGCTCAGTCACTGCTTTTGACTTCCTTCTCCCTGATGACTACAAGATTATCTCCAAGCCCCGCCCTAACAGTGCTGGCAGTGGGGTTGCCATTATCTTCCCTGAGTGGGTCCCTTCTTCCCTCATACCCACCCAGCCTTACTCTTCCTTTGAAAGCATAGTTTTGAAGCTGGTCATCTATCCCACTTGCTGCCAAAAGCCACCGCTGGATTACCACAATTCAGCTGAAGGGAGAATCCACCTGGTCTCCTTCCTTCTCCCAAGTGAGACCTGCCAGGAAGAGAAATGCTTCCAGGGAAACCCTCTATGGGAAGATAACCCTGTTCTGGTAGCGGGGGTTACTCAGATGTCTGAGTTGAAGATCGCTCTCATGACGTGCAGCTGTGGGAGAATTCTGAGTTACACTGCAATACAAAGAGAATTATTTAATAGGGTTTTGAGGTAAGGTTATTGTCCCTGATGACAAGTAGTTATATTACCCTGTGTAACTGGATTGAAACTGGGGCTGCTGGAACACTGCAGGTGTCTCACTAGAGGCCACGTGGGATGGAGTTCGTCAGAACTGATGCCATCTAGAAAGAGAGATGGTGTGAGAAGTGGGGACTAATGTATTGAAAGCAAATGCGGAAGAGAGTTATCTCCTACTGTGTTCGCTCAGCTGAGGGGCGGTGCAGGGAGTTTTAGCAGCACGCGAGGGAAGAAGAGAGAGACCGCATGTATCGGGGAGAATAACCTCAGTGTCTGTTGCTAGAGAACTCGAAGGAGTTGTCGGTGGTGCCTAGGGCAGAAGTAGAAGGTGAGTGCTAGCCTCAGTAGGTTGAGCAAGAAGGAGAAAAGGAGAACTGTACTGATAGCTGGGAGACTTCTCGCGAAGCCATTAGTTGGGTGGAACTGAGTGCATGTGTCGGAAAGGAAACAGAGACTCTAAGCCCGTATTCTTAGAAGCGGGGGTCAGTGTTCTAAGGAATCTAACAAAACGTACAGAATGTGGCTACTATAGGAGTAGCAACGCGATGCAGCACTGTCTGGGATGCCAATAGTACACACTCAGAAGCCGGGGGCGGAGTCGGCTCAGCTAATCCGACGAGGATGGCTGGAACAGTGCTTTCAGCATGCGTCACTATCTTGCGAGGACCGTAATGAACCAGAGCAAGGGGCCGCCAACGGGGCCACACTGACCATCCCGCCTATAGGATGTCACAGTATGCCCCCTCCTGCTCTCTACGACCCCTCCAGCTAATCCAGAATAGGGCTGCAAGAGTTATTCTTGGCCACAAGCCCAGGGGCCACATCGCTCCAGCCCCAGAATCTCTCCACTGGCTCAGGTTGCTGCAAGGATCAAATTCAAATCCCTCTGCA
Source organism: Ambystoma mexicanum (assembly GCF_040938575.1). Taxonomy (NCBI): domain Eukaryota; kingdom Metazoa; phylum Chordata; class Amphibia; order Caudata; family Ambystomatidae; genus Ambystoma; species Ambystoma mexicanum. The sequence goes on along the minus strand of NC_090932.1, from coordinate 919,643,005 downwards.
TCATCCATAAGGCTGTCTGGGGCTGGGGACCAAGCTATCTACAACTGGCTCTCACTAAATACTCTCCCTCTAGATCTTTACGTTCCTCCGGCACCAACTCTCTGCATGCCAAGCACTTTGCTAAACAGCAAGCTGGTGGCCGATCTCTTTCCTCAGCTGGCTCCCTCCTATGGGTTCCATGTAATAATGTCACCACAAAAATCTCGCCATGCAAAAATATCGCCGAAAAATTGCTGTTTTTTGTGGCGACATTATTGCATGGAACATGCGGGGGCCACCCCCGCAACCCCCAAACTTTTTATTTCTTTTTTTTTTTGCCCCTGTCTCCATATATATGGTCACCCATATAATATTGCCATGACCTTTTCCCGGCGATATTATTTACGGCGACCATATATATGGGGGTAATATTACCTGATTACCCCCTATGGAACGGCCTCCCCCTTCCTCTTCATCTTGAGCCAAATCTCCTCAAATTCCAGAAGCTCCTCAAGACTTTCCTTTTCCCCTCCTCCTTACCTCCCTCCCTCTTAAGCTAAACCCCACAGTCGCTGAGATTGGTGACCAGGGCCCTTATGTGTCCACCTTGGTGCTGGCCTCTCACCCTCAATTGCCATCAGCATATGCCTACCCCTGCACTTGTCTTGGTGCCCCCTGGCCTGTGTTATCACAGGCCTGCACTTATGTATTGACAATTGACTACTCTTGCCAAGTGATCTCTACCAGTCAATTAACAGCTGCTTGCAACTTTCTCCCTAGCACTTGCCTCCATGGTACTCCTAGTACTTACCCCCATCCCTTCTCTCCCTCTGCACTTGCATGTTCTCAATGCTCACAAGATCTAGTAGGACTGCCTCTCTATTTCATTGTCATATTTGCCTTTCATTCCCAAGTACCCTCCCCGTTGCCATGTGGATGCTTTGAAACGCAATTACTTGATGTATAAGCACCTTTAAAATGCACAATAAAAAATACAAAAATACAATTTTCTTACAATGGATTCTTCAGGACAGGCCCACTTTCTCGCATGTGCATTATAAAAACTCCTCCGTGCCTTCTTCTGGGCCCTCCATCAATCTATATATAGAAAACACTTAGGTATGTTTCCGTACTGAGCGATGCAATTTCTTAGTGTTAGGTTGCCCTCTGCTGTCCAAATGGCAAAGTGCACCCACTTCAACAACAGCTATCATTTCAACATACAGATGCAATTTATCAGTGTTAGATTGCCCTCTGCTGTTCAAATGGCAAAGTGCACCCACTTCAACAACAGTTGCCATTTCAACAAACAGAATGAGCGTGGTTATACGTGCTCACCTTCACCTTCCACTATCGCAAACATTCGGAAGTTACTTCTGTCCACCCCCTCTTCTCGTCACACAGGGCAAAGTGGTTCCAGTGTCAATGAACAGTTAATTACCGACTCAACGTTTCAGTTTCTAAATGCCTCCTCACAAGCTAAAACTGAAAGTAGGTGCTGTAATGATGCTACTGCACAATCTTATGCCATCACGGGGACTCTGCAACAGAGAAGGGTTGACAATTACACATCTACAAAGACACATCATAGATGCCCGTGTGGTCGGTGGAACTTCGATACTGTTGTTAAATCAAGCATACCTTGCATTCCATCTGCTACATTTGGCCTTTTTAATGACCACTAATAAGTCAGAAGGACCTAGTCCCCTTCATGGAAGTGATCAGTGGTAATTCCGCTATTTAGGAAGGGGGACAGACGTGACCCTATGAATTACTGACGAATATTGACCTTTAAGACAGGCTAGAATGGGGTATGTCATATCAAGAACAGCTAGTAGCACATTATGTGTGAATTGCATGTATATGTCGTTTGGTGGTTTTAGCATTTGCCTTGCTACATATGTGCAAACCTAATATGTATCAATGTAACAAAAAAGTAACAGTAAGTAACATATCCCATTCACATTTAACTATACTGGATACGTATGAAATTACAACATCACTCCCAGTTTGCCACACACCCAGTCACAAATATGGCACGTGCAACAAAAACTCCTCTTGATTGTGGGGACCTTTCCAGACCACCCCAACAAATGACTTTGCAGAAAATGTGCTGATAAATGTAGGATGCTTTATTGATTTCTTTGGCATGAACCTTTGTGATCACCTTATAATGGCTGTTTTCAATATCTGCAACAAACCATTAAGTAGATAAAGGGGTCATCATTACCACAACACGGGGTTGAAGTGAACAGCAAGTATAGGAAGGACTAACACAGAAATATCCTGTATTTCATGAAAACAGCTGGAAAGACAGTGATAGTTCAATGAAATATGCACACTGGTAAAAACCGTTCACCCCTAAATACACACACTTCATTCCAATCTCTGGTTGGAGCTGTTCCAGGAAATGACTCTTTTCATATTAGTATTAGACCCATTGCCTTTTACATAAGCACTAAACACATATAGCACATTTGGAAAATGAAGGGACTTCACCTATGGAGGAGGCACAACAACCGAGGTTGGTACAGCAGCGTGCTATCTCTCACTTGAAAGATCATTGCATGACCTTTTGTTATTCAGAGAGTGAACACACGTGCACATTCCCTCTTGGGGAGTTGTACGAGTTTCCATCCTCAACATCCAATTGCTTTAGAAGTGCAGACAAAAATCTTGCAAAACTCACAGAAACCTTTAAAAAACGATTGGAGAACTGAACGCTTTGTTTGAACAGAGGGCAGCGTTGATTTGAAATAATTGTTTTTTGAGTGCAAATAATTATTTAATATAGATACAAAGGGATGCTTACGTACCACTTAAGGCAAAACCAGTATGTGCAGATTGCTGCAGTGCTGCAAAAAAATCAGTCCTGGATTCACTACCATGAAAAGTGTTACATGTCTTCCAAGCAATGGATGATTGCAGGAGCCACTTTCCTGTTTCGCATGCATAATCGGGCTATGCATTATGGGTTTACTTATACACAATCTCCTGGGCTATGGGGGTTAAAACCAACCTATCAATGTAGGCTTAGAAATGGATGCTAAATGAAGAATGGTGGGCTTACACCATGCACCCACTACTTCTTCATGTATACCCTACAGCAAAGAATATGAAGGCATGCCTTTGTCTAGATATGGACTTAGCATGTCAGGTGTATGGACTAGTGTATGGGCCCAGCTTTGGACTTCTACTTTTCCTTTCATGCCTGCACACCACTTACCGGTGTCCTCCACCTGGCACCACTAGCCCCACCCATTCCCTCAGAATGCAAACCCATCTCATTAAAAGGTGGAAGAGCTGCACCGCTGAGCCCTTCAAAACCTCCAATCTGGGTCTCAAGACCCACATGACTGGCCAGGTCTTGCTAATTCAACCATTTCCCAAGAGCATAGGCAGTCTTAGTTACTACAACAAATCACAGCTCTCCTAGTCCTGTCCCCTGGGAGCAAACCTGCATGATCTGTTCCAACAGCACGCAACATCACGCTTTACCGATTCCTCTAATAGTTCTATCATAAAAGTATATCTGACAAGCTCCTCATAAGCCCTTCTTCAACCGACTAATGCTTGTGTCCTTTTCTCTAGTAGAATGTTCTCCTCACCTCCAGCCCCTCCTTTGCAGCGGAGCTTATTTCTGTATTCTTGTCTGGAAATTCTTCTGGTGCCCCATCCAACCATATTGGTGCCTAAATGATAACTCCATTGCACTGCATACTCAACCACCTGTCAAAGCTAATTTACCACTTCCTATTCTGCACAAACTACCAACAGTGCCTTACTTCCATAGGGGTAAGACGACAATCGCTCCTGACGGCCGGTGTTTTCCGCGGTGTGTCTCCATCCCCCCTACATTTGCCCTCTCCCATTTGCATCCACCCACACCCAACCATCTGCCCCCAACTACCCCTCCATCTCCCACAACCTGGTCAAACTAACAAAACTCCATGGTGGGCACTGTTCCCGACTGAATGCCTAATTACTGTTTTGGCTGCCGACGATGCCACCTCCTTCCTGGCCATGCCTCTATTTGGCACTGAAATCGAAGAGGGGCTGCACGTGTCATGTAGTTAACCTACTTTCTTAAAGTTTTCTTTTAAAAAACACCCTTGTGTTGGGGTACTGATATCGTCAATTCCCACCTTTGTAGGCGGGTGTTGCCCCTAATGGAGCTGATCCCTCACCATAGCTCGGGACGGTGGGTCAATGCAAGCAAGCAAGCTTTGCCTGGGCTGATGGGCTGTCACAAGTAATGAAGACTACATTCTATACAATGTTGGCCCATTACAACTTGCAATCTTTCTGTTTGTGTTCACTCCATTAACGAAATAGCTACACAGATCGGCATCCCTTCCATTTACCAATTAACTCCTATGGAGGTTCACTTTCTGCTGGAGTGAACATAAGGGCTCGCTTTCTCCAAATTGGATTTATTTATTCTTCCATTTCAAGAATAACTCCAACAACTGAACGTTTTAAAATCCTGTATGGTCCAATGCATTTGCGCTGTCCTCAGGTTCCATATTGTAGCACCTTCAAACAACCGCTTTTATAAACGTATCAGTTATTCCACTTTATAGTTACATTACATTCTACTTTTGGTCATAAATCGAGCCTAGCTAGCCACCTAAGTCCTAGTCCGGCGAAAATGCACACATGCATCTTCTAATCTAAAAATTCGAAGAACCTCCAACACATGTACTTCGGTCACTGGCGGCGTTCCAACTACAGAGCGCATTGAGGCCATACAAATGGGGAAAGAGCGCTATATAAATAACCAAATACAATACAATACAATACCATAATACTTCATACAAGGTGGCCCACTACATTTGCATCCCCATTTTAGCTGGAATAAAAATAAATATGCTCATTTAGGAGATTAGATTAGGACCTAGTCATCGAATGTCCCCTAGGCCTGGTGAATCAGATCCCTTCTCTGTGTTCTCAGGCAGTAAGTAATGGCCGTCTGACCTATAGCAATTGCTCGCTGCGCCTAGATTGACACTGCACCTCAGCCACACATCATGGATGACAAGCAACAAGGCTAAAAACACAGCAGGATTGCTGCTAATAGTCTTGCTCAGAGGAGAATTGACTGACATTTTGCTTCTGGACTGTCACTATGGGTGGGGTCAGACTGATATGTAAATGCATATTTCTTTTTTTTAAACTTTCTTTATTGGTTGATTCACATTTCAAGACATTTGACATGGCATTATGAAAATGAAGTACAACAGCAAGAACAAAGTGTGTGCAGTATACTGACAGGCAGACGGCAGGTTGCCTCTGAACACAAGTGACAATTAGAGGCAAGGCAGTTTCACAAGACACATTTTGGTACAGTGGAACGTACTACGCTTTGGATTAGGAGCTGGATCGCTACCCACTGCTCGGACCCTGTGTCCAAAGTGTCAGATTCGACGAGTGGAGATAGTAGATTGGCCACAAAGGCACTCCATAACATAAATTCTTAGACCTATTCTGCACACCACACAAACAATCATATTCTTTTTCAGTTTGGCTGAGCCAACCAGATCTTTAAGCAAAGTGCCTATCCCCGGAGGGGACGAGCCAGCCAATTTCATCAAAATACATCACCTAACGACTATCATACATGTCGTGGGCAATTTCCAGATCTGTTTATGGAGTCCAGGGAGCCAGACGAACATACAACACAGTAGTTGGCAGGGTATGGGACGCCCCAGCATTTTAGAAACTCCCTCGGCCACCCCTTCCCAGAAGACTCTCACCTTAGATCATGCCCACATCATGTGGAGGCAGTCAGCTGAGTCAGACTTACACTTCGGACAGCTACCCGCCTTAGTTCTATCTAACAAATGCATACGAGCTGGGGACAAGTACACTCTGTGCAATGTTTTGAGGTGAATCAGCTGTAATCAGGTACTGAATGCCCCACTGCTTGTCGGTAAAAGTAACCCCAACGTCCTCCTCCCATTTCTCTTTACATTTTAGTGCTTCTCGGGGGTCACGTTGAATTAACCTGTATAGTGCAGAGACCACGCCTCTGCTCGCAGGTGAGTCCACAATGAACTTCAGCAGTGGAGTTACTGGCGGCATCTCTGTGAACCACTCTCTAAAAGCGGCTCGCATCCTGAAATACTGCAATCGATGCTGAAATCCCCCTCCCATTTTTTCAGAGAATAACTCCTGGGTAACGAATGCTCCTTCCGGATACAGGTCCTCGATGTGGTTAATCGCCACTCCCCACCACTCTAGAATTATGGCTTCATCGCATGTTGGCGGCAAACTCTCTTTGTTCTACAATAGTAGGCCTGGGTCAAAAGGGATGTCCACCCGCATTCGCTTCAGAACTCTATTCCAGGCATGCACAGTGCACGCCACGAGATCGAATTTACATTTATCTGACACACTTCTAGAGAGCAAGACCACCTGCAGAGAATAAGGGCGCACTGAGCATTTTTCTATGCGCACGTGAGAATAAGATAGGGCCCCTGGCATCCAGAGGGACACAAAGTGTAGCGGCGCTGCTAGGAAATATAACTTCAGATCTGGTGCGCCAACGCCCCCTCTGTCCTAGGGGAGAACCAGTGTATCCCAGCTAACTTGTGGGTTTCGTGGGTGCCAAGCTAGCTTAACCAGCTGGGCCTTCCCCTCCGCAAAGTAGCCGACCGCAGGCCATTCCGGGATGTTCTGGCAAATATACAGTAGTTTGGGGACCACTACCATTTTGGCTACCGCTATCTGACCCAGTAATGAGATGGGAAGTCTGCACCACCTCTCCACCTTCGTCTTCAGGGCGGACAGGTACCCCACATGGTTGTCCGCTAAAAGTGTTTGAGCGTCCCTACTAACCTGCACCCCCAGATACGTGACAGACATCTGCTCACATCTGTATCCTTCAATATTAAGAGGTTTAACCATAGCCTCATTTAGTGGGAATAAAATAGATTCTGACCAATTTATCATAAGACCCAAAGCATTTGCAAACCTGGCAACCTCCTGCGATAGTGGCCTCACTTTAGTCACAGGGTCTTTGTAGTATAGAATTGCATCATCCGCGTACAGCAACACCAATTCCTTAGCCACACCCAGAGATAAGCCCCTTGCCCCATGAAATTTGTGCAGCCGGGCGCCAGTGCCTCAATCACAACTGCAAAGAGTAGGGGCCATAGTGGACAACTCTGCTGGTCCCCTGACCCAGATCAAAAGCCTAGGATTGTGTGCCACCTATACCAATTCGGGCGTTCGTCCCAGCATACAGCAAATGGACCGCTGACAGATAATACTCTGGAAACTCCACCTGGTGCAGCACCTCAAATAGGTAGCTCCACTCGACAGAGTCAACTGTTTTCTCCATGTCGAGTAGAGATACCATTGCCTGCACCTTGGGGTCGAACTGGGCCAGAATCGCAAAGAACCTATGCAAATATAATCAAGTCGACCTCCGGGTATAAATCCTGACTGGTCCGCATGATGATGCTCGAGACACACGGAAATAAGCGGTCTGCCAGCACCTTGGCGAACATTTTAGTGTCAAGATTCAACAGGGACATCTGGCGTTATGAGGAGAAATCCAGTGGATACTTGTGGTGTCAATCTGGAAAAATTAATACCCTTCATTTGAATGATAGGCGTAACTTGATGGCCGTGGGCCAACCGTTTTATGCACCAAATTATAGAAATATAAACTGCAATGCTTGACCGACGAGCGGCCATTTTAAATGTAGCAAGAATCGCCATTTTGCTTGTTAACCATTGCTCATTGCTTTCTGTCTAAAACTGCTTTGCAGTTTGCAATTCTTGCGAATTCTGCTTACTCTGCTCAACTGTTAACATTGTTGTCTGTATATGGAAGGACAAGGTCGCGGGACTGAAGAGTTTGCTGAAACTCCTCATGAGTAGCCCAGAGAGGAATGCCCACGCTCCCTCTCTGTAGCCTTGGGAAGAAGCTGCAGGGCATTTAATCACTTCACAGCTGCCAGCCAGTCTCGTACGATGGTAGAATATGTTAGAATAATACAGTTAAAGGCTTGAATTATGCTTCTCTTATGGCACCCCCTTCGCAAAACCCTTTAGAACGTGTCGGCTCCCAGGACACAAATAGTACCTCATAGATAGCAAAGCTTGGAATGTGGCTCTTCCCCCGTGTACAGATTGCTTCCAAGAACAGAACCACCATGTTCTAAAAGATGCCTCCGCACTTTCTAAATTGCACATTGTTACTAGAATAGACATCGAAAGCATTAGAATCGTCATACTCGTCGGATATGTCCATCGTCATCCCGAGTTCAAAGGAACTTAATACAGAGGGGTGTTGAACATGACTTTGCTGATTGTATGATGTGCATTTTGTATATATGTAACTGATGTACGTAATTCGCTCTCTTGTGTCCCTCGAGGTCTAGGAAACTCACGTCGCGGGCGTGAGATTAGAATTGGCCAATTGATACTATCTTTTGCTTGCAATAAACCCTAGCATTGGGAATTTGAAACCTTGTGTCTGGCGCATCTTTTCGTGTATGGTCATTGCCTTGTTTCCATAGCACGAGGGACCCCTAGGGGCCCCTTTCAGTGGGGAGAAGTCCCTCTTTCATACCTTTCTCTTACACCGACAGCAAATGTGGAGCCACCTCGGGGCTCAACTCCTTGTAGAACACAGCTGTTATTCCGTGAGTGCCAGGCGCTTTGGAGGAGGGCAGAGCGCGCCTTGCAAGCAGGATCTCATTAAGCATGATTGGATTGGCTAGTGCTTCAACCACCTCCCCACTCAGCACCGGAAGGGATGCTTTCCTTGTATATCCCTCTAACTCAGCTGTTGGCATCATGATATGATATGATATGATTGGTTATTTATAACGTGCTTAATACCCAGAGGTTTCTAAGTGCGGACCCGGGGATCTAACCTGTGTTGCTCCGTGTCATCTTGCTTCCAAGGCGAGCATGTTGCCGCTGAGGTATCCTCCTGAAACAACCCTCTGGACGCATATAAATTATCATAATACTGGCAAAAGGCATCTAATATGGCCTCCGGCCTCACAGCGGCTTCACCCTCCGCTGTCCGCACTGCGGTAATGTCCATAATCCCCCTTTCACGCCTGGTCATTGCTGCTAGCAATTTGCCCGGCCTGCCCTCATCGCCGTACCTGCGGGCCATTGCCAGGGCGCGCCAGGTATTTAACCTCACGCTGAGCAAGGTTATTAAATCGATCTAATGCTTCCCTCAATTTGGCCCTGAAGTCAGTCCCACCTCTCTCGTCTACCTCACCCTCATGCACCTTGATTTCCAGTTCTGTTTCAGTTAGTTGCCTACGGATCGTTTTCAACACTCCCAGTTCCAGAGACAGCCATCTGCCCCATATGACCACCTTGAATGCCTCCCATATAGAACTCATCTTAGTTACTTAACCCATGTTCTAACGAATATATGACTTGACCAGGCCAAGCACTTCACTTTTATATACTATGTCCAATAATGCTGTGGCTTTAAATCTCCAAAGGGGCAAGAGACCCAAGGACAGGGGAGTGGTTAGATAATGTTCTGGGCAGAAGTACGCATTTAGCTGTTCTGTGTACCAGGGAGGGACTCACCAGGATATAGTCCAGACGTGAAGAGGTCCCATGAACCGTTGAGTGAAAGGAGTACTCCCTCCCCTCCGGCCGGACTAGCCTCCACACATCCCCCAACTCTCACTCCTGCATGCAATTCAGCACCACTTCTGCTGCACTAGAACACGGGTGAGCACCCCCCACTGATCTATCTCTTACCGGGTGCAGTATGATGTTGAGGTCTCCCGCCCACACTATGCTAGCATGAAGGAACTTGTGACATCTGCTCAGTAAGGACTCCAATAAAGTGGAGGGCCATATACTTTGACAAATGTAAATAGTGTACATCCCCAGCACCCCGCGACAATAACAAACCTCCCATTTGAGTCGATCTCAGCTTCCGTGGTATGGAAGTGGAGGGATTTGTAAACCAGTGTTATGACCCTGGCTGAATATGAAGAGTAGGAGGTGTAGTGTTTGCAGTCCCCCAAACCTTGGCAGCCCCCTCATTTCCTTTTCCGACCAAGTAGGTTTCTTGCAGAAAGGCCACCTTGGCACTGTGCCTTCCACAATATTGGATCACTTTGCAAGCCTTGCGTAGGTTGTTAAGTCTGCGTACGTTCCAACTGATCCCCTTGCAAGCCACCATTAGCCCAGAGACTATCTGGATACCACTCCCTGCCCTCATGTTCATGTTAGCCTCACTCCAGCTACTGTCTGGTTCCGGGAGACGTGAATCACTTTGAACTAACAGTTCCCAACTTCCCCACATCTTCCCCCTCCCATCACCCTTCTACTCCACACTGAACCCCGAACAGACCCACCCCCACCCTCACTGCCCACCACCAACTTGCAGCGATCCGTAGCCCCCACCCATCTACCCTCAACAAGTAAGCTACCATGGGTCACAGCTCGGGGCGCCCGACTCCCCTACCCAAGAACCGACTCTCCACTTCTGACCTCAAGGGGAAGTCTTTAGAAACATAACCTTGCTCAGCATCTGGACTGATTCGTTACATAATTAAGCATTCATGTATAATACCCACCAGAGAGAACTTTATGTGTTGGACACGTTTAACCAGGGGTCGTCCTGACCCAATTCACATCCAATGAGAGACCCCCAAAGATACTCTTACACAAGCATGCAGACCTGACTCGAGGCATTGCCCTTTACTTCGGCAGCGTCTCAAGGAAATCCTGCACCGCCCCTGGATCCGTAAAAAAAGTTTGCCTGACTTCCATGCTGGACTCATAGTTTGGACGGGTATAGCATGGCATACTGCATCCATCGATCGCAGAGTGCCCTTTTTGCCGCTAAGAAGGAGAGATGGGCCTTCTGGACAGATGGGGTAAAGTCAGGATAAAAGAACACTCGGGCATTCTCATAGGTGAGATCCCCAGTTCCTGGGTTCTGCAAAGTATGGTGTCCCGGTCTCTGTAGTTCAACAGGTGTGCAATAATCGGTCAGGGGGTTTGGCCCGGTCTAGGGATCATTTGCGATACCCGATGTGCCCTCTCGACCAGGAATTGGGGGGACAGCGGAGGCACCTGCAGGACCTCCTTAATGAAATTTTCCATGAAGATGTCCATGTTCTGCTTCGGGATAGACTCCGGGACCCCCACCACCCGGATGTTGTTCCTCTGTGATCTCGCCTCCAGATCCTCTTTTTTATCCTGCATGGCCTTAACTTCCCTCTCCAGGTATCCTCCAGTGAGCCCACATGGTGCTCCACTTAGATATCCATCCACTCTCCTTCTTGATGCGCTCCTGCATCCTGCCAAACTTATATGCCATCCCGTCAAGTTTGGTATTGATGGACACCAAGCCTGACTGCATCTCCGCCAACACCAGGCCAAGCTCTGACGACGGGGCATTCTCATTTGCCCTCGCGGGGGGCTCATCCTGGCTTGGGAGGATGGTCTGTCAGGGGTATTTCAAGGTTTGGTATCTTCTCATTCGCCTTGCTCAGTCCTTCCTTCTGCGAGAAAGTCAAGCGGGATTGCCACTTATTTCCATTAGCCATATATCTCCCCCAATGCTGCTTTTTTTGTGCTTCACTGAGGGCAGTACTGTACCCCCGTCTCCCAAGCAAGGGGCGCTGCCTTGTCTTAAGCTTACAAACTCCAGCCACTAAGTTTGACCAGCGCTGCCCCGTTGATTGCAGAATACGTGATAGGGCGGGAGCCGTTGCCTCAGAGTATAAGCCCTGAGGTCATATGTCATCTTAGTGCGGGTGGGGCCTTGAGAGCGGGGCCTGGGTGCATGTGTTATTGGGGCTGCATGCCTTTCAGCTGCAAAGGTTCACTCAGAGTACCCCTCTTCCCCACACCAGATTCAATATAACTGGCTGCGCACTCGACTCTGTCTAAGCAGGGTTGCCCCTACCCATGCCAGGAGTCCCTCCAGCTCTTGCCAAGTTAGGTGGGGGTGGCAGCTTGTTGCTGTGTGGGGGAATCAGCACTGCTAGTAGATTGATCAGTCGCCTCAATGTTATGTCGCGTGACCCCGCTGGAGGTCCTCTCGCTGATACTGTGCTGCTGAATTTGATGGGTACCTTTCCTCTCGATTGCTCCCGTAGTTGAGGTTCAAGGGGGAAAATGTCTTCTCGCAACAAGGAGCCGCAAGTGCAACGCCAGCCAAGGCACCTCCAGAACTCTCCCAACTGTTATACTGCAGGCAGTTGCAGGACCAGTCACTTTGTCGCGGGAGGCACCAGTCTGTAAGATGTCGGGTTGGGCTCTTAGGTTTCCAAGGGCTCCCCAGATCCAGTGCAGCCCAGGTCGTCTCCTTATCCAGGCCCGGCGTCTGCTGTTCATTGATGGTCCCAGCCGTCCCCTCAAGACACCTACCGTTCTCTGCCAGAAAATGTTGCATACACTGGGCAGGACCTCCTCCAGTCCTCACGTGCTGGCCTCACTCCCACACTGGAGGCCACACAGCCAACGTAGGGGTCGGGATGCTCGAACCCCGTCCCACTGCCACCACCGAGGGGGGTGGCCTCCCGCCTCCGGTATCTAGCCACTGCTTGCTCATCTGTTCCCCTCCAGCAAGCAAGTAGTGCTTTTCCGGTGTCCCTTCGAGGGCCCAGGATCCGGCAGCCTCGCGCCCGACCTCGGTGCACTTTGGCCCGCTCCCCACGCCGAGCAGGGAGTTTGCTGCACCTTCCTCCATGCCCTAGCTGGGTCGATACCTTTGGGAGCCCTGCTATTCTCACCAGTCGGCCATTGCCAGTCACATCGGGCTCTAGTGTACAAAGCCCTGGGGACTGTTGGGTGGAATCAGCATGCCGTCCCTCTCACACCGCCAGCCACGGCTCCCAAGGCCATGCATGCCACATGGCCCCTCGGGCGCAGGCAGGCATCCCCAGGGCGTCTCTGTGGCACAAACCTGGGTCAGGAACGTGTCCCCTTCATCAGAATATGCTGACTCGCCTGGTGGGTGCTGCAGCGGACACCCCTTACAGCGGGTCGTCCACATATCCTTGAGAAACATGGTCATCTTGGCTGTGGACTGTCTTGCGCCCCCCACAAATGCATATTTCTCCTCTGATGTGGCACAGAGAGATACAACTTGATCATAGACTCTTCTAAGTTGATAATCTTCAGTAGAGCAGGTTATTTGACCTTTTGTGAAAAGCTCTCATACATTTGTCAAATAAAAATCACTATGTCCGAGTTCAGCAGGCGTGAAGATTACCACAAACCATCCTTTTAGTTTAGTATTTAAAAACAAGACCCATTATGCATCAATTTCAAATGCCTTGAATGCTTATGTTCTTCTGGAAACAAATTTCTCGTCATATACAGAGCTCCATGCTCTCATTTTATTATTCAGCTACATGGTGTAAACAATATACGGTCTGTTCCTCCTGCTTCTGTTCTCACTTTGATGTGTGTTTTTAGACATATATTCGCGTACATGTATGAAATATGAATCTCCAACACATGGGTGTTTTTGATTTACTAAATGTACATTCATTCTGCTCTTGTAATATAAGCCTTCTATGTGTATGAAAACTTTCAATAAAGTGAGCACAACATGATCTGTTTTTAATACATCTATGAGGCCTATAGGAAGGAGTTTTACATTTCTTACATGCACACAATTTAAATCTCCTATATGCACACAATTCAAATCTCCTATACATCTTATATACAGAATAAAACTGACATTAACGTCAATCTAACGTTGATGTGTTTTGATATATATAGTAGAGCACATGTACAAATCTGTACCTCTTCAGGTACGTGTACACCTTGTAAAAAAAGATGCACATTCATGCTGATCATGCATAGAGTACATTTTAGAATGTGAATATGTCAAAATTGCCCAATTTGATTTTCAAAATGTTTTTTCACTCCATCAATTCCTAATAAAATGTAGCTGAAAATCAAAGCTGCCAATGTTGTGATATTTGGCCAAAAAAAGTATTTTCCCATGTCAAAAGCTGTTCAAAACGCAATCAAACCAGCATTTCTATTAAAATAAATGGTGCTGTTATAAACAATCCTAACATTTTTCATCCCAGGGCAGCTGTCTCGAAAATTCTACTGTGGAATAATTTCATATTTTTTCATGGAAGGATTCAAGAGTTACTAAGAAAAGTTATTGTCTGAAAATCCATAGCCAATTATTCTTAATCTTAACTATGCCATGCACTAGGGCAATGGCATAACAAATGCCCCCCAGAAGGGAATGCTCGATCACAGAACAATGGAAAAGGCAATGGAGACAGCGGGCCTCATTACACGGTAGGCGGCAAGGGTTTACCGGTACTGGTAAGGGCACCGGTACCGGGAAACCCTTACTGCCTTACTCTGAGGTCTTTTTGCGGGACCCAACCTTAACGGCTGGTGTAGACCAGCCGTTAAAGTTGGGACCCGCAAAGGGACCTCAGTGCTAATTACGGTACCGCAATCTGTGGTACCGTAATTAGCCCTTTCCCCATTCCCATTGAGCCCTACGGGGCAAAAATGGGAATGGGGAAGGGCCATGGAGAAAGGGGGAATTACCGCGCCGCAAACCTTGGAATGGGGTGGTAATTCCCCTTTCCTCCATGGTGGTACCGGTATGGTACCGGCAGCAACCGCATTCCGTGTGATGAGGCCCAGCATCTGTTTTATGAAGTGGATTATGAACTGCACTGATGCGCACTGCTTATGCGCCGCATGCCAGTTCTTATTATAGGAATTAACTCAGAGCAGAACTACTCCCACTGAAATGGAAGACTGGAAAAATGTAACGCCTTATTGTCAAAATAATGACATTTTACAGGATCCACATAAAAAAAAAATACACGTATTGTTGCAAAAGGCCATTTCCAAAAACCATTTCTCACGAATCTCATCCTGCCATTTTTAATGAGATGATACAAATATGAGCAATAGCCTAAGGTCCTCCCATGGATTTGTGTGGTTGCGGCATAAGGTGGCAGCGTGGGATTGTGGGTATAGGGAGACGATGGGCAGCAATTTGGGCAGCAATGGAGGTGAGGGGTGAAGCGGGGTAAGCGGTTGTGGGGGTCTCACAAGCACAGATGGTCAAAGTCAACCCGAGAAGCAGGCGAGAGGGAAGGGTGGAAGTGCGGAGAAGAAGGGATGCAGGGTCTTCTCTGCATTACAAGGACAGGAATTGGAAAGAGGAGGATGACACGGGTGGATAGTGCAGGGCAGGTCCGTGGGGAGCGGTCCGCAGTATGGAACAAAATTGCACTCTCCACCATCATTTAGGTATGAGAAGGTGCAGTAGAAAAAAGAGAAGTGTGTGCCAACGGGGAACAGGAATGGGGCCCAGAATGATGTGCAGAGGTACATGTGTTAGAAAGGTCAACACGTAGGGTTGGGACAAGAGTGTCATGAAGTGTGAATCAACAGCAACAACAACAAACTTCATTCGGCTTCCGCCATTATAATAAATAACAAAACAAAATATTTTACTGCAGTTAAAAACAGAATGAGCAGCAACTCTTCACAAAATGGGCCTCATTATAAGTTTGCCGGTCCAGAAACAACGGTAGCAGTAAGCTTGCCGGTACCGTTGTTTCCGGACCGGCAAACTAAATGTTCTGCGAGCGGGTGCCTTTGGGCAGAATGGCATCCGCGCATAGAACTCAACGGATGCACTGGCACCATTCATGAATGGGACTCAAATGGGAATGGGGAGTCATATTTTCCAGGACCCGGGAAACAGCAATTACCGGTTCCGCCGGGGCTGTAATGCCCCGGTAATTGCCCATTCCCAGGTGCCGGAAAATTCATGGCTCTGGAGGCAGCTGTGCCGGTCATACCGGCACAGCTACCTCCAGGGTCATGATGACCCCCTGTGGTAAAACATAATATATTAGCCCATTTGTGCACATTCATTCTCTATCTGGATTTCAAATGTGTTACAGCATCAGTAAAGCGAGCCACACCACAGCGGAACGTCATGGGCGAATAAGATTGTCTTTAGAGCCTCCCTTCACGTTTCTATTCCCAATCTGAGAACATGTGGCCTAATTAGTCTTTTTCATAAAAGCAAATATTTGCTACATAGCAGTAAAAAATTAGATAGATCTTCCCTTCCTCCATTTTCGCAACACTTATTTGTCACCTAGCTAGACTTATTGGCCCATGATTTGCTGCCAGTTGGGAGAAGAACCTTCAGTCGCATAAGGGTTAAAAGAGATCTAATCCTTGGGGAGAGTTTAGCGCTTAAGTATTCGACAGAGACCAGGGGGTCTTTGATTGGAATCCAAAAGGTTGAGGAAGTGAGCGTATTTGCGGAGGGCCAATCATTCTTGAGGCAATCTGCTTCTGTTGCAATTTTTATTCTTCTGAGAAGGTCATGTGGGGACTCCTCATTAGGTTAGGTTATCGGATGGTGTATATCCCATCTCTCACAGATCATTAACATATGTGACCACCAGCCAGAGAGGTTCATCGAATCCCCTTTGGTGACTTCATTTGCTGCATTTTCAACATTAGGATTTGGGAAACCAGCGGCTGATTCCGCAGTGAGGTACCTGAGCAGAGCGGCAGTGCACCGTGAGGCCAGAGGAAGGATCCTAGCTCCGGCCTGATTGCACACGCCGCGGTACAGTTCAGGAGACCGGAAATAGATCTTACAAAACGATTCTGACTCAGGAAAAAAATGGCATTCAGAAGATGGACATGGAACCCTGGCAAGTGGATCTAAAGTTGTGATGTGACGATGGGTTCAGTGGAATAGTGCTATGATTAGCACATTACAACCAGTGCAATGGCAATCACAGGCGAATTGCAAGGCTTGATGGCCCCATGTTTTCCAAAGCAACTCAAGTCATCATGATTTCACTGGTCAAGCCAGGGAAAGTGAATTCCATGAGACAAAGTGGGCGTCGGAGGAGGCTAATATGTTTGCAGCAGAACAAGTAGAACATTGCACAAATTATGAGATTTCGAAGCTCCCTCTGGCAGCCAATACATTATCCTTTTCATTCACGTCTGGTCATGAGAAGTAAAGAACTGGGGCCGATTCATGGAATGTTTGCACGGTTCAAAGTGACTTTGCACTGCTGAAAAGTGGCTTTGCACTGCCGCCGCAAACCCTGATTCATGGAACTGTGCAAAGTGTATTTTTGCAGTGTATAGTCAGCGCAAAGTCATTTTGTACTGCAAACATGACCACTTACACTGACTTTGCACTGCAAAAATACACTTTGCACAGTTCCATAAATCGAGCTCTTCGTGTCCCCAAGTTCTCTGACATAATTTGAAATCAGCTTCTTGTAATGCGTATTCTTTGTAGGTGGCTTTGCACTGCAAAAATATACTTTGCACTGCTCGGCCCTGATTCATGGAGCAGTGCACTGCTCCACCCTGATTGGTGGAGCAGCGCAAAGTGCATTTTTGCAGTGCCAAGTGACTTGGCACTGCAAAAACACACTTTGCACTGCTGCGCCCTGATTCATGGAGCAGTGCAAAGTGTATTGTTGCAGTGCAACAATACACTTTGCACTGCTCCATGAATCAGGGTGTTTGTTAGCAGTGCAACGTCACTTTGCACTGCGCTATACATTCTATGAATCAGGCCCTTAGTGTTTTGCAATATGGTTAAGCAGCCAGAAACAGGTGCCCCTCTGATTCTGCCGGTGTGCGCCAGCTCATACCCCTCCCTCTTATTGACTGTGACTGGTGAAATCGAAGCAAATTCGGCTGCAGAGGTGACGTCAATTTTATTTTTTTTGGTCCAGTGAAGCAAAAAAAGTACATTAAAAGCTCGAAAGATCTTCGCTCCAATTAATCTTCCCTCTGACAAATAGAAGCACTCTAGTAATGCCCTCTCCTCTTTGCACTTTGTTAATGGAAAAATAATGCAAGTCCCAGTAATTACATTTCTGGAACAATTTGTAAAAAGGTGCTTCAGTAAATGGAAATTATTGCCATGTGTGCTCTTTTCTATGCAATTAAAACATTTCTAAATGATAGTGGCTTTTTGAGTCACTTCCGGTTGCTGCCATCAATTTAATATCTTTAATAGTGGTATGGCTGAATATTGCTCTGGGGCCTTTTAGATGGAACGAGGGAATATGAGAGCTGTGCTAGTGGGTCACTCCATCATTGTAAAACATATGCTCATACCCACAAACACGTGTTGCACCTGGAGTTGTGGCCTTGCAAGGCTGATTTATCAGCCTGGGCCAAAGGCAGTACTATTTTGTTACCCGGCTACGGGGCGGAGTAGCAGGTTTTGTACATTTGTTCAAGGTTCACAGACTCAATCCAATGGAATTGGCTTGCGAAGCTTGAAAAAATCTAACACATCCCTGAAAGATTGTCGCGGAGTTAAACAACTGTCATGGCTGACTAAGGCTGACAAAGCAGTGCGATTACACTCTGAAAAACAGAAAAGAAATCAAGAATTGGGACATCAGTAGAACGCCGGGGAAGGGTCACACCTACAAGATGCACTGTAGCGGGCAATGTAGGAAGAGGCAGAGACCTAAATGCCTTGCTGTGAGAGATCATTGAGCGATGGAGAGGAAGATGCCAGGGACCAGACAGGCTGCAGCAGGAGTATTGGGAGCAGAGATGGTAGGGAAAACACGGGCAGAGCAGAGGAGCAGTGGCAAGGGCCTGGAGCTGACATGGACATCTAGCAAATGAGGTCCTGGAAAGGAAAAGTATACCTGCACTTATTACCCGGAAGCTTTGGATCTTGTTTGCTTGCTGGAAAACGGAAGTTCCACTATGGGTGAACATTTAGTTTTATAGCCCAATCCCATGGACTATACCAAGTGCTGATGACCTGGAAGAACAAGTTTGCTCAGCCGTTAACTTGTGATGAGGGATAATACCACCACATGCAGCCGAAAGGGGAGGGGCACAACACTATTAGTACTCCGGCGGCAGGTTCTGTATGACGCAGCGGCCCAGTAACTAATCACAACTCTTGGTGGGAAGTGCCGGGGTGGGCCTGTTAGAGCATCGCAGGCGTGGCCCTGTACACCAGCAATATCTGGAAGAAGGCAGGTGGTGTCTAGTGAGTGCACCACAGTGGGAGCAGAGGTGTGAAAGGATCTGTGAGATGGTGCCAGAGCAGAGTGGCAGACGAGTAAGTGAAAGCCCCAAGGAGGATAATGGCTTCTTAGAATCTCTAGGCTCTATCTGGAAATAGAGCTTGGAGTTCAGCTATGAGACCTGCTTGTCCTTCCCTCCCACTTCCTTCCCCTCCCCCGACCCCTGATTGGGCATGCTGGCCTGCACTGGAAACTACGGATGTGGTTGGGGCTGAGTAGACACTCGGCAAGGCCTTTCCATGCCCGGATGTGCTTGGAGTGAGTGGATTTCCATCTTTGTGCTCCCGCCTGCATTTTAAAAATGATTCGTTGATGGGGAAGTTAATTTGTTTTTTGCCACCTGGAGGACCATTCACCCCGTTCCCTTCCGGCTTCTTCTTCCCTCCCACCTGTGGTGTCCCGCTCTTGGGGCACTGGAGTGGGACACACTGTGCACCAGGATCACCTGGCCAGACATAAAGGCTTGCGATCACGCAGTGGGTTGCACGGTAGGGGTCACCCTGCAGGGGTCAGGATTACTCAATCCAGCACCAATACTGGGGGCACCCATCAGACGTTAACCTCTGCTCTGTGGTCACACAGGCCAGGGCTTTGACACAGTCTGTGGGCACAGGGCAGGCACACCATAAAGAAAACACAGACACAGAGTTGCGGCTTCCTGGGTCTCTGCTGCAGTGCTTGCACATGCACGCAGAGGCACCATTTATTGCCTCGAGTCATGACAAAGTCATGACTCGTGTTCTTAAAGGGGCAACACACCCCAGTTAGAGGGCGAGACACCACACCCCTTCTTTATTATAACCAAACAAAACAGCAAACACTGGCCTTCCAACGGAGCCCACAACTGTTGTGCATTCCAGCCCACACACCACTACTATTACGCATGTATCTAACCACAGCAAACCATGCTGCTTTCCAGTCATTGCACCCTATATTCCCGGATCAAACTGTTCACCTTGGGGAAACAGGGTCTGGTCGTCCTTCCTTTGCTGGAGATACCCCTGTCCACTTGTACTACAGTAGGACAGGAAGAAGACATCCTCGTCATCCTCAGCATAGTCGAACTGCATTCTCTGTTGCTCTGCCAGCTGGATTGCGGCTGTTTTGGGTGGTTTCCTACCCGTTGCTTGTCTCATCTCCTCCCTGGAGGCTCTGCCTGCTGCTGGCCCCACTGGGCTGGCTGGCGATGGGGCTGGGCAAACCTTTGCGAAATAACCTTCTTTTCCACACCTCCCGCATGAATGTCCTTTGACTGGTCACTCATGTGTGTGTGGCAGGCCCCATCCACACTGAGGGCACAATGTTGCGCCCGTCTCCTTTCGTGGCCACTCCCCTGTTCTTGCCAGCTTACTTGCCTGCCACTTGCCACGACACACACATCCCCCAACTGCACCCGTTGCATGGAGCTTCCAGCTTTGACTGCTGCCTGGGGAAGACCATGGCCAAGGCATGCACCTCTGATAACTCCTGGGTGTGTCCCAGTTCTAGGATTTGGTCCAATGTTAAACCTGGCTCCCTAACAACCTGCTTCCTCTGCTTGGCAGAGCTGCATCCATACATTATTTGAGCCCCGACCTCGTCAACCTCAAAGTTGCCCACAGCGCCGGACAGTGTAATGTTCCATGAAATGCATATAAGCTCTCCCCTTCCTCTTGTCTTGCATATCTCATCCTGGACTGTTCATAGTCACAATTGATCATGGGAATAAAGTATTTGTTCAGTGTGGCAATGGCTGCAGCGTATGTATGGTCTCTGGGCCGTAAAGTCTTAAACAGTTTCTGCACTGCTGGGCCTGCTGAGTATAGCAGAGTTGGCCGTTTCGCCTTTCCTTGAACTCAACTGCCTCAAAAAACAGAGACTGGCAGGTGCTCCTATCACATCAAAGGCATACAGTGGCGCAAGCAGACCATTCTGTCAATACGCCCCTTGGCGGTCATTCTCCTCATCCCCCATGATAGGTGCCTGACGTTGCACTGGGTCCTGTCACAAGGGCGCACAAGCACTCACTGGGAGCCGCTACCCTGTGATGTTCACTCACCCATGCAAGAGTATCACCTCACTCGCACTGCCTTCAGGACCTCTTGTCTCCTCCCATGTAATCTGTTCACTTGGATGTCTCTGTTGCTTGAGCCTGCAGAGTGCAATTCTCCACAGCACTTTGGCACCAAGATCAGGCCTGTATGTGCCCCTCTAACTAAAACCCCACCAGAAAGGAAAATAAGTTCACCCTTCCTCTCAGATGCAGGGCTGCAGGGGTGGGGGTGTTCTCCCTTTCAGGATTTTCACCAGCACAGACCACAGTGAAACTCACTACTGGGAAGCCCGGTTAGGTGGCTGTATGTGGTGTTGTTTTTCCTTTTCCAGGTATAGCAGATGCAAGACACAGGCATCCACGTTATTTTTGTCTTCCCCCTTCTCCCGAGAACTGCTGGCAACTGCGGGCCAACCGCTCCAGCCCAAGGCAGCCACACCCCCTTCACCGCCGCTGAGCCCAGGTGTGGGGGATGGGCTCAAACGAACACGTGGCTCCTCCACCCTCGCTCTGCAAGGGAAATGCCGGCTCTCGGCCCAAACGTGGTGGGCATGGGCACAAACAAACATGCAGCCCCTCCACAGGAAAATGTCGGTGGCTGCCGGCCTCACCATAGAGTTCCTCTCTCCCTCACTGCCGGCGGGCCTGGGAGCTTTCCGACCATGCCAGGTGTTCCTTGATGTGCGGCCAAACCTGCTTTCCTTGCTTGCGGCCAACGCTGCTTCCCCGCCTCCTCCACAGGCACTCTGTAGCCTGAAGGCTATAATTATCACACCGTTGGAGCAGCCGGCCTGTACTCCTCGTCGCCAATGTGGTGTCCCGCTCTCGGGAGACCAGAGCGGAATACACTGTGCACCGGGATCAACCGGACAGACAGAAAGGCTGCAATCATGCAGTGGGTTGCATGGTATGGGGCACCCTGCAGGAGTCGGGTTCAAGGTAAATCATTTTTCACCCTGTTCCATTTCTGCTTCTCCTTTCTTTCTACCTCCTACCCCTCCTCTGACCCCTGATTGGGTGTGCTGGCCCACTTAATTGAACCCTGCAGGGCAGCCCCACTGCCCATGCAGCCCCCTCAGCTAAGGCCCCTGAGGCAAAGGGCAGCTCCTACAGTAGCAACTCCAGACCATGGCTGCCTGTATTCGCCATGGGAGCATGCAACGCAGCCATGAAACAGCAACAACTGACAAAGCTAAGAAAGGTACATGCAGGGGGAACAGCCATTACTGCTCCCTACTTAACTGTCCCTCCTCTCTTATTGCTCCTATTAGCTAAGTTTTCAGTCTGCTGCAGGTCGCAGTTGCATGCAATCCATATCTGGCATTAGGTGATTTGTCATAGTTTGCCATTGGGGCTTTTTCCTTCTTTTTTAGGAAAGTAACATCTGTGTGTTTTTGCATCTGTTGTCGTGTTTGAAAATTAAGCTTTGTCCCTCTTTTGAGGAAAGTCAGATATGTGTGTTTTGCATCTGCAGTTGTGTTTAAAAATGAGGCTTTTTACCTCTGCTTAAGAAAGTCAAATCTGTGTTTTTGCATCTGCTGTTGTGTTTGAAAATTAGGCTTTTCCCCTCTTTTTAGGAAAGTCAAATCTGTCTGCTTTTGCATCTGTTTTGTGTTTGAAAATTAAGCGTTGTCCTCTTTTTGGGAAAGTCGAATCTGTATGCTTTTGCATATGCTATCATATTTCAAAATGAGGCTTTTCTCTCTTTTTAGAAAAGTAAAATCTGTGCGTCTTGCATCTGCTGTTGTATATGAAAATTAGGATTGTTCCTTCTTTTTAGGAAAGTAAAATCTGTGTGTGTTTGCATCTGCTGTTGGGTTTTGAAATGAGGCTTTCCCCTCTTTTTAGGAAAAGTCAAATCTGTGTGTTTTGCATCTGCTGCTGTATTTGAAAATTAGGCTTTTCCCTCTATCTAGGATTTTTTTCCCTTTATGCATGTAACTTGCTTCTTGGTGTCTTGCTTTTCTTCTGTATGTGGAAAACTTAGGCGTTTCCCCTTTATCCTGGACACTTGATTCTAGATTGTTGCTTTGCTGTGTGTTTCCACTCAGTGTCATGCACTGCAGTTTCTCCTTCTCCCCCCTCCTTCCCTCCATGCTCTAAGTCCATGGAGTTTTCAATCCCCCCTATCTTCTCTAAATGCTATTCTATCACCTATCCAATCTCTTTTTCGAATTCTGGAAGGAAAATGTTCAAGAAGGATCTCCTGGTCTTCAATACAGGCCTGCCCATTGCTGACACCCATGTCAATGCTTCTTGCAGGCAGACTGTCACCAACAACCTCTTTGGATTCCTCACATGGTCTCAGTGCTCTCTCCTTTATCTTCCTCTCCCATTAATGGTGGCACACATTGGGAAGTACTCTTGGCATACTTCCTTTCCTCTAGGGCTATTATTGTCTACCTAAATGGCAATGTCATGGGCCAGGGCTTTCAGTCCAACCTCCTCCTTCTTGAGAGGAGTCTTCCATCTCTCATCAACTTCCTGCCACTCCTCCTTCCGTCCTGGCCGCTCTGCACCTTCCGACGAGTGTACAACATTCCTGTTCCCCTCCTCAGAAGACCTTCAAAAGTGGCACCCAGCTCCACTTAGCTACCCTCAACTCTTGCTTTGCCGTCAAACTCTCCTCTGACATCTGCCTCCTCCTTGAAGATCTCAACCTCAACGTCCTTGCTCTCACTGAGATGTGGTTTACGGCCAGCTCTGCCACGAGTTTTGATACTCTCTTCCCAGAGGGCTACAAGATCCTCTTCAATCGCAGGCCTAACTGGTCCGGGGCGGAGTGGCCCTTATTTTCTCTGAATGGGTCCCTGCAACTATCATACCCACTCAGTCCGACTCCTCCTTTGAATGCCTGGTCTGCAGGCTTGGTGTCTTCTATTCTCTCTCTGACTCTGACCACCATCTACAGGTCCCCCGGCTCAGTCTTCCTCTTTCTCTCAGAGTGGTCTGACCTCACCTCTTCTGTTCTGTCCTCCTCCAAGCTTCTCCAACTTGGAGACTTCAATATTCACCTTGACTACCCTGATGTGGCCTCTGGAATCAGCCACACACTCTGTGACCCTCTTTCGCTCTCCATTCTTCCCTCTGGTCTGACGCACAAAGACGGCCACACCTTGGATACTCTCATCTCTGTTGAAACCCCCATCTCCAACCCTCTCGCTACTCCTTTATCATGGTCTGATTATGCTCTCCTGTCCTCTCACCTGGACCTCCTTGGTCCCTGTTGTATTGTGCCTGTCTCTGGTGATGTCATGTCGAATGTTTGTGTGTGGATGATAGAATATTCTTGGTGAGTGTTCTATTCAGTGACAGTTACTGCTGGCTGGCCCTGGGTGATGGGAGCCGGTGTCTGTCCTTTGCTAATGTCCTTAATGTCTTCATGTGAAACTGTAACTGATAAGATGGAATAAACTTACATGAAGTTAATCTAAAAAGCCTGGAACCTGCTTTTTAACAATGGCGACGAGGCGGTCTTTGGTAACACGCGTTCCACAAGCTGAAGCACTGAGGACCCTGCTGCGGGGGGTGCAGGAAGGACAAGCTGAGGGAGAAGGACAACACCGCCCCCAGAAACCGTAAATCCCATCACCCAGGGGCCCAAGGGGTCGTTAGGAAGAAGCCCTGACATGATCCCCTGCACTCTGGGCCATTCCAGCGTTTGAGGGGGCTTGGAGCCCATACCTGCACCTAAGAGACGTGTAGCCCGTGGCTGCACCTTAGGGGCTTAGAGCCCATGTGTAGTGCCTGGAGGGGCTAGGAGCCCATTTGCAGCATCGCTAAGGAGGTGCCTGGAGGAGCTATTACTCATATGAGGTGATGAGGAACATTGAGGTAATGTCTGAGTAGTTGCTGAGGGGTTTAGAGCCTACTGAAGGACTGTGAGCTCGAATAATGATTAAAAAGTAGCATTGCAGCTATAAATGGTTGAGTCAACAGTTTTGGAACTGACCTTGCTGTGATCGGCGTGTCCCGTTTTCCTGGAGAGCAGTAGAGCAGTGCGAGTGAGTGCCGGCTGTGCTGTGAAGAGGGGCACAGTGGAAGCTCTGGGATCCGTGTCGAGGGGGCAAGGTTGCAGGATTGGTGCTGTGTACTGGACTTGAGAAATGTTGCGGAGGTTGGCGCAGCGACGGTTGGGGTCTGGAGGTCTGCGCTCCGTGAATGCCAAGTGAAAATGGTGACGACACTTGGAGCAGTGAGGGAGTAAGCGAAGGGCTGGAATGCTAAATTATCAGCATTCGCAGAACTATTGTACGTATCTATTCAGAAGCTTATTGCTGTTTTGAAGAAAGGACCCTACAACGTGGGTCCTGCGTCAGGATAAAGGAACACTTCCTGGTACATCAAAGAGGATTCGCGTATCAGGAATTTAGATGTGCATGAGGAAGTGCGGCAGGCAAATAGAAAACTGTTTCTCCATGCGGCCGGAAGAATGCTGCGGCGTTGTTGTTTTACGTTTCAGTGATGCAAAAGGCAGCTATAAGCAGAGGCAAGGAAACCATCTCTGCAATTGGGGAGAAAGAAAATGAAATAAAGAAAGTGAGTTTCATGTTGGATGCGGCCGTGTGCCTGACGAAGAGGAGCAGCTCCCGCAGCAGTTTTTGTGTATTTTTGGTAGTGTTGGCGGTATGTACTGTGTGCTCTACTGACACAGTAATCCATGGATTGCATGCCATAGTGAGTGCAGCATGATTGCCCCAGTGGAGGATGGCGTGGGTTGGAGCCTAAAGTTGTTTCCCTCTATTCATAGTGAAACATGAAGATGAGGTACTGTGACTAGTATTCGTAGTGGAATATGAAGATGAGGTACTGTGACTGGTATTCATGGTCAAACATGAAGACGATAGTAATACACCATGATAATATGTGTTGTTGTTGATTAAATGTACTTAATGCGCATGGTATATGTATGACATGTCCCGTGTTATGACAATCGGGATCTCAGGTATAGTGCTCCAGTGAGTTACGATGTTATGGAAAGCAACCCATTGGTATTTGGAATGAAAGTGATTGTGTGTTAGTGTGGTTATGGTTGATGGTAGAGTTAACCACTTTTGAGGTAATTTCAGGTTTGTTGTGCATCTACCCTGTCATGTGGATAACGGGCCATTTAGTGTATTACATTGCAGTATGCTTGTGATATAATGAAATGCATATGTAGATTGTAATGCTTGTCACTATGCACACTTTGGATCTCAATATAATGGCAAGGAAATAATACGTTTTGAGGATTTTCAGGTTTATGTTGCTTTGCTCGTGGCACATGAACTTCCGCTCGCACAATGCGTCCCTGTGTTGATATGCAGCGTGCACTTATCAATATGTTGGTATGTGATGGATAGAACTAACGTTTTTTTAGGATTTGCAGCATTTAGAGTTGCATGAAGCAACATGGACTTGTAAGGATATCTTTGGAGCCCCAAACGGTTATGGACATTTAAGTTGTGATGGAGCCTAGTAATGGCTATGGACCCTCTGGTTCATACAAGTTTTGGGTTTGGTGTTTTGCTTTATTTATAGCAAAATATGGTTAATGCATGTAATAGTTTTCAAATGCATGTAATCAATCTGACTCGTACAATGTAGTATGTAATGTGCAATTTCTGTATCTGGATGGGGAGTGAGTCAGTGAGAGCTTGGTAACGGAGTGTACTCACAGTTAGCATGGGCTATGCGTGTTGTTTGGGTTAATACGTAAACGTAGTTAATACGTGGGTAATGTGGGTTTGGTATGGTTTGGGAAATATTATATTGTGGCAGGTAGTGCCATGAAGCACTGTACTCGTGTTAGGTTTTTGGTGAAAGTTGAATCGGTGATGTAGTTCCAGAGCGGGGTAGCGCCCATGCTCTTTCGGTGCAGGGGAATGTTTGTCTTTTAAGTTTGGAGTTGGGTTTGGTTGATGAGTTTATCTCATTTTCTAAGTAAAGTTTGAACAACTATGTGGGTTGTTTTAAGGGGAGGTAGCGCCTTCGCTAAGGTTTCTTAACCTTCTCATCATATTGGACTGTTGGTAGCTGACGTTGAAGGGGTAGCTGGGGACACCTAGTAATGACCCGGTGATAGTGGGAGTGGTATGTCCATACCTGGTGAGTAAATGATTTTCTTTGTTACTTGTGATTTTTAATTGTGGATTTCGTCCTTCCTCTTGGTTTTCAATAGCTTGATTTGGGAGAGGATGTCATTCTGGCTAAATATACTGTTTCAGTTTTTACCAGTTTCTGATGTTTGCTTTGGGAGTATGTGGCCACTGCTCTCAATGCGTTTGGAGGGATTTCACATCTTGGTATGGTGTGGTGTGATGGTGTTGAGTCCATGGGTGTTTCTGTTGGTTTGAGTGATGTTCAGTGTTTCCAGTCAGTACTTCCTGTTGATGTGAGGTTGTGATTGATGTTTTGGAGACTTTGAGGTCTTAGTTCTCTAGAGTGGCAGTCTAGAGGCCTGCTGGAGATTCCATGGTGGCAGCCTGGACACCCGCGCTGTTGTAGGCGGGGGCAGGTGGCAGGAGGCGTAGTAGTTGTGTGGTGGTCAGGAATGTAGGTGATGTTGCCCAGGTCAGGGTTGGTCGGTCATGGGGTGAGAGCCCAGTTGCTTGTTTGTGGCAGGAACAGGCAGATGGATGATAGTATTTTTGCGAGGGTATTTGGTTTGTGGTTTGCCAGGGTGTGATGTTTTTGTTGGTTGAGGTTGCCAGTGGAAGTGTCCGTTTTCAGTTGAGTGTCATGTGGAATGTTCTTGGAAGGTGGTAGTTCTGATGTGGTGTGTGACTTGTTTTGTGCAGGTTAGGTTTGTAAAGGAGGGAGGTATGTTGTATTGTGCCTGTCTCTGGTGATGTATCTGGTGATGTCATGTGGAATGTTTGTGTGTGGATGATATAATATTCTTGGTGAGTGTTCTATTCAGTGAGAGTTACTGCTGGCTGGCCCTGGGTGATGGGAGCCGGTGTCTGTCCTTTGCTAATGTCCTTAATGTCTTCATGTGGAACTGTAACTGTTAAGATGGAATAAACTTACATGAAGTTAATCTAAAAAGCCTGGAACCTGCTTTTTAACAGTCCTCTGGCTAAGCCCCCTACCTGCATTGCCAGTCTCCTTCTCCATCATTCGACATATGAAGTGCATGTCAGTTGCTGCTTTTGCCACCACCTTCATTCCCCCTCCAACTCCTGACTCTCACTCTGACACTGCCCTTACTAGCCTTGAACTCTTCATCTCCAACTTTCTCGACATCATTGCCACTTGCATGAGGATCTGCATGAAGCCTGCCTCCAAGCCCGACACCTGGTATGACTCTGACCTGGCTTGTCTGAAAGTCAAGTGCAGAGATGCTGAGCGGAAGTAGCAGGCTTTGAGCACAGCCTCTGACAAACTTGCCTGCCGCCTGCTCAGAATGCAATACAGACTTTCCATCTGCTCGAAGAAGAAGGCCTATAGCCAATACCGCATTTCTGGGGCCACTAACAACACAGCTGAACTTTTCAAAATCTGCAAGGAACTGAAGTGGAGGGCCCAATGCCCTCCATGCACACTTGACATCTGTCGATCAGGCAGCAGACACTGGACACAAGGTAAGGAGGCAGGCAGACACCTGGGCTGGTTTCAACAATCATCTTTATTAAGATATCAGAAGTGGCAGCCATGAGCGGAAATCACATAGTGCTTTTATTGGACTTTTTCAATTACCTCATTTTTACATGCAAATTCAGGATACATTCCTCATTGGCTTTCTTAGCTGACATATAAGCCTCCCCATTCTCCAAATGGCTGGCTTGCTAGTCAATCACCAAGCCCACATGACTTCTCTTGGCAAGCCTCACTTGACTGGCACATAGGCAAATTAAATTTGTTAATTAATTGCCCCTACAATTGCCCCTATAGTAAATCCATTTTCACTCTTGCTCGAGTTGCTGTACCTAATGTACTCTCAGTGCACATGTCTAATACACTGTTTGATCCTGGGCAAACCCTTCTCAAGAGGGGGGATACGCAGTCCCCCTCTTGAGAATTGTCCATCTTGTGCATATCCTAGGCTTTTACATGCGCTTGATGTGGCTTTTCATGCCACATGCCCAGCATACAAGAGGCACTTTTCTAATTTGCCCTCCTTCATTTACTTGGCATTGATTATTTGCCTGTGCTGCACCCACTGCTTCCTGCTGCATTCTCAGTCCTCCTCCGCTCATCAGTACCACCCCTCCTATTGCATATTTTGACACTTTCTTTTTGAACTAATCTTGACTTCCTCAAATGTTCTTGTTATTCTCCGCTTGCAGCAGCCTGCAAAAATACATGATAGTCACTGTATCCTCACCCATGACCTTTCTTCCCCTCCCACAGGCTTTCCCAAGCATCTCTATACTTACCGAAACAGTCCCTGACATAAGCCGTGGTGAAATACTGCCACTGCTTATACCTCTACTTGCACGCTTCAACAATTCAGTGCTCCTGAATATAAAAAACAAAACTCTATCCTTTATACTTCTTCAAAAAGACCAGCTACTCTTATACTTTGCTTCAAATAAAACATAATGTTCTCATCTACCACTCTAAATATAAAACAAAACCATCCTGTGTGTGCGTTTGTTCTCTTTGCAATATTGAATTCCTTCTTCTGACTACCGATTTGTGTTCTTAAATGCATTGTCTTATAGTCTACTGATTGCCTATATATCCATAAGATCATGTGTACTTGTGTACATGTATGCATGTGTGCATGTATGCATGTGTGTGTGTGTATGTGCATGTATGTGTGTGCATGTGCATGTATGCATGTGTGGGTGCATGTGTGTGTGTGTGCATGTGTGTGTGTGCATGTGTGTGTGTGTGTGTGTGTGTGTGTGTGTGTGTGTGTGTGCATGCCTTTAGTCTAGTGTGCTTTGCGAGCACTTTCCCTCATTGCCCCCTCAGTATCAATGCAAATATTTTCATTTTTTCATGCATTTGCCAAAAAGTGTTTTTATCTCACTTATTTTGTTTTTCTGCATAACTATTCACTATGCTTAGTTCAGTGTCATTCACTGATACATTCTTCTACTTTTTACTGTAATTTGCACTCATAATTACAATGTTTTCTCTCAGCGTCACTTCCTCAACTCTTAAGATCCCAAACACAATTTTTTCTAATTTCTTCTCCAAATGTCTCCATATTTCATAGACATAATGTATGGTGGGGAAACAGTGTTCCCCTTCTCGGCACCCCTCTAACGTGCTCTAAAGTTTTGCTGCAAATCTTAAACTTCCATGCAAAACACCCCATGCCTCTACATTGTATTGCAATACATATCCCATGCCTTCTCTCTATTCCCAACTACCAGCATTTTCACAATTCTGGTTACCTAAAGCGCCCTTCTTTGTTTTCATTTTGCAATCTGTCTTTTCTTTTCATAGTGCACTGAAACTGTTTAATAAAGCATTCTTCCTCTTTATTTTTGTATCTGCATAATTGGCCTGTGCATGTTCCAAGATCCATGCTCTTTCTAAAGTGCCTCATCCCTTCTCAATAAGTGATGTCTCCTTGCCACACATATAGCCTCTTAGTACAAATACATTATATTCAACACAAGGTTTCAAATATATATAACTCTACTAACATACACAACCGATTTTCAAAATATATATCTTGCTTGGCTAGATAACCAGGGGTTAACTTTCCTTGCAACATATCGATTTAAAGCCATCGCGTTCCCCAACATCTATTTTCTATAACCGTACACTAATGCCGTGGGCAAAAATGCTGTTATCAAAACTTGCTTGTCTGTCAATTTATTGAGCGGGTATCAGTCAAATCAACCCATAATTACACGTCCCTACCACTAAACACATACATTACATATATTTATGGTAAAAATCCTAAAAACTAACAATTTAATTTAATGCATTTGAGTTCAAACTCATATTTTCATATGCATCTGGCTGAGACCTGAGCCACTTCCAACCGGGCACCAGAAGAACCAGCTTTTTCAAAATTGCGCAAAATAAATTTCAAAACATTTTCCTTACATGCTTACACATATAGTAGTGTCAATCCTACTATTTTTAAGCATTTTTTCATAACATTTTTCATGGCTTTTTTAATACAAGTTCTCCCTTTTTTTCAACATGCATGCTTATACAAGTAATTTCTTAATTCACCCATAGCCTTGCTAAAACCATTTAACAACTGCAAATTGCTGTTTCTCCTGCACAAGTTATCTCAATCATATTAACTCAAAAGTGCAACAACCCTGTATTTTTTTCTTTTTCTGTGATAATTAATTACCCTTTGGACCTTGCCAACTGATCTTGCAGTCCTTGAATGGGCATCATGGTTGCTTTCAGCGTGGCTTCAAACATGATTTGCTGTGTGTGCCTGTGCTGGCCTTCTGCCAAGCTACGCACATCGCTTTAAGTAAATTGCTCTATTTCTGTGAAATTTCACCTTTAAGACATATAATTAATCACATCCCCTTCCCTGCTTACTAGAGGAAGGGGATGTAATGTCGGTTTTTGCTTCACTGTGATTAACACCCCCTAAATTCCTGTCTTTGTAACTGTGTAGCTGGCTGTTTCAAAGCCAAATAAATGTTTCCCTTTTCTGTCGTACCTTATCTTTCCTTCTTTGACATGAACTGCAATGCAGATTTCTATAGTTCAAGATTCTTCAGATTCCTAAAGATGTCAAGTATGTAGATACAAAAAATTAACCCTGTGGCTTCCAGTGCCTGCCTGCTGCAGGGGTTCAAAGTAACCGCACTTTTTGGCTGCAAACTCATTTTATGCCTAATTCTTTCTTCATAGCATTTCAAAAATAACACACCAGTCCCTGCCTATCTCGTGGGTGCTACACACCATCTACCTTAAATAAATAATATATTTCTTTTGACTGTCTCAATCTTTATACACTTCATTGTTGCTTCTCAACACATTTAATTTCACAACTAGCACATAACAAATAGACAGACAGAAAAATAGACAGACAGAAAAATAAACAGACAAGCCGGCCTTAACAAGTATCTTCTCGCTCCTTGCTGCTCTTGCCGCAAAAAATACCCGATGGGGGTGTACATTATTTCCTTCAGCAGACCTGCATGCTCAACGCCTATGTATCCACTTGGATTTTGAAACAATTTCTGCTAGACATTCCTTGAATGTAGGACTCTTGGCTCACTGATGTTCCTCATCACACTTCATTAAACAACACCTCTTTATGACACTCTTCATCATTAACTAAATACCCCACCACTGTTGCTCTTCTAAACTACCACATACCCCTTAGTTTATATATTTTACATTTGTATTTACTCTTGCCTTACCTTAGTCTCCCATAATACACACCAAAATCCACAGGTGCCAAAGTATTCCCACCATCATCACATGCTGACAGTCATAGGAGACCCCCATGGCAAGGTGTGGGCACATTGCAAATTCGTTTACTTACCCTGTCCTTCTTACCAGGGCCCAACTCATAGTCCTGTCAGCATGTCCTTCTGGGTTCTTCTCCCTGGAAGAAAGTCTTCTCTTCAGTGTCCCTTCAAAAGTGGTTGCCACATGAAGTGGAGGGCCCAACACCCTCCATGAGCACTTGACATCTGTGGATCAGGCAGCAGACACTGGACACAAGGTAAGGAGGCAGACAGAAGCCTGGGCTGGTTTCAACAATCATCTTTATTAAGACCTCAGAAGTGGCAGCCCTGAGCAGAAATCACATTGTGCTTTTATAGTCCTTTTTCAATGACCTCATGTTTACATGCATATTCAGGATACATTTATCATTGGCTCTCTTAGCTTACATATAAGCCTTCCCATTCTCCAATTGGCTGGCTTGCTAGTCAATCACCAAGCCCACATGATTTATCTTGGCAAGCCTCACTTGACTGGCACATAGGCTAATTCAATTTGTGTGTGATCCTATTGACCTTCATTATAAATCCTTTGATGTCTTAAAAGGAGCAGTCCTTATCAGATCACCAGAGTCATTCTGGCAGTCTATACCATGCTTGTTCATCTTGTTTGTTGCAAACCAAACAGCTGTATGCTATAATTGGTACTTTACCAGACCTCTAACCGGCCCCCAAGACCCGTCACTGTCAGAATTGTGGCCAAGAAATTGTAAATAAAATATGGGTTATTCCACCATCTTGTTTTCCAACATCTATTTTTAGAATTAAGTTGACTTTTCTCTAGTCTGAATGTTTTGTGCTGCTACCAATGGGGAGTTTGTTATGTACTTTTGGACATAACTGGGTTTCTGCTCAGTTTTTAGACTAGATTTTCGATATTCATAATATGTGTGTAATACCTGAGATACCCTCAAATGCATGGGGCATTCTGACCCTAAAACATATATATTGCCCTAAAATGTGCTTTTTGTCCTAAAAAGCACTACAATTCTGATTTTTGCATTACTGGAACTATTGATCTGCCTGACAAGTTATCTGCATTCAGTTTGAGGGTGGGTGGGCATTACACCTCCACTGCAGAACTCACCAATCCTACTGTAGTCTCCATTTCTCCTATGTATTCCCTGGCCTCTGCACTGCCCTCGCCTCCTACTTCAATACTAAAACTCAGGACATCCCGTCCTCACTCTCCTCTAAACCACTTCCAACTCCCTTGCATGCTCTCACACATCCCTTGGCCCCCCCTATCCACCTTCCCACCTACTCTCCTCTTTTTCTCCCATATCGCCTGATGAGGTTTCTAGACAAATCCTCTCTATGAATGTCTCATACAAACAGGTGCTCCCCCGCTCCGCTAGAACGATCAAGGACAGCATTGTCTCCCTTGCTCCAGTCTTGTCTTATTTCTGCAATAACTCCTTTGCCACTGTATCATTCCCATTACTCATCAAGCACTTTCATGTGCACCCTCTCCTCAAAAAGCTTTCTGCCAACCCTTCCTGTCTGGCTAACTACCGCCCTATCTCCATCACCCCCTTCCTAGGCAAACTCTTGGAGAGGCTGGCCATCTACCAGCTTATCCACCACACTGAATCTGTTGGTTGGCTCCACAACCACCAGTCTGGCTTCAGAGATGCCAAAAGCATGAAAACTGCACTCCTGAACACCAGTGAAGACTTTCTCTCTAATCTCGATTCCAACTCTCCTTCCATTCGCATCCTTCTTTACCTTTCCTGTGCCTTTGATACGGTCAATCATGCCACCCTCATAAATTGGCTCTGTGATAACCTTGGCATCACGGACCTTGCTCTGAATTGGTTGATCTCCTTCGTCTCTGACTGACCTTCCCAGGTTCAAATGGGCCCTATTCCCTCCTCCGTCTCACTCTCCACCTGTGGTTTCACTCAGGACTCTATCCTCTTGCCTTGGCTTTTCATCATCTGCCTTGCCCCTCTAGCCCATTTGATCTCCACCTTCTCTCCCAACTTCCAGTGTTATGCGGATGACACACAGGTCTCCTTAAAACTTCCCTCATCTGCCTCCTCCTCTTCCTCTCTCATTCCTGACCGTCTGTCTTCTATTCAGGCATGTGCACTGCTAACAAGCTCTGCCTTAATGCCAGTAAGACTGAGATCCTTTTCATTGGGACCCCTTGCTCCCTCCTTCCCTCCTACACTCTGGCCATCCTCCATGGGCCCCCTCCCCTCACGTTCTTGTGCGGCAAAAAACCTTTGTGTCATCTTCGACTCCTCTCTCTCCTTCCCTCCTCACATCACAGACTTTTCCAAGAAGGCCAACTTTCAGCTGCACCTCCTCAGAGGCATTTTCCCTTTCCAGACATTCCCTCAAAAACTCAATGTCTCCAGGTCCACTCTAGGCTGGACTACTGCAACAGTCTCTTCCTCAATCTGACCACATCTCTCCAGCCCTAAAATCTCTCCACAGGCTTCCAGTTGCTGCAAGGATCAAGTTCAAGACCTTGTGCTTCATTCACAAGGCTTTCTGGGCAGTCAGACCCCACTACATTCAACCCTCTCTCCCTAAATACCTCCCTGCTAGAGCCATTCAGTCCCCTAAATCCAACTCTCTGCAGATCATACGCGTTTCCAGCAGAGAGTGTGGGATAGATCTCTCTCCTCTGCAGGTGCCTCTGTATGGAATGGCCTCCCTGCCTCTCTCAAACTTGAGCTGGATCTCCTTAAGATCAGGAAGCTTCTTAAGACCCTCCTTTTCTCTTCCTTCTTCCCTCTCCCCCTCCTCTACTAAGGTCCCCCCTGTGCCTCGTGACTGGCTGCCTGGTTCCTTCAGCTTCTTACAGAGCACCAAGTGCTCCTCATCCAGTGTCCCCGCACACTTGGACTCCTCTGCCCCCCCCCAGCCTGCACCTGCCCTTCTGGGCCCCCTAACCTGCACTAGCCTGTCAGTGCCTGCACCCCTTGAGCCCTTCCAGCCCCATACTTCACCCTTAGCATGTGGATGTGGACCTCCCCTGCGCTCTTTGCATACCCTTGGCACTGTCCACCTGGCTCCCTCGTACTCATTTAACCCACAGCCCCTTCTGCCCTGACCAGCACTTCCGCTTACTCCCCTCTCCCTTGCACTTCTTGTTACTGCACTTGCCCGATCTGAATGTCACAAGGCCTAGTAGGACCATTTTGTTTTTGTCATCCCCTCTGTCTTGTTGCACCTTGAAACACATTGGGCCTCATCACGACTTTGGCAGTAACCCTTAAATACGGTGGTAGCGCTATTACCGCTGGATTTAAGGGTCCGCCAAATCAGGACTTCGGCGGATTTCGCCCCAGCTCTGAGCTGGGGGGAAATCCGCCGAAACTTCACGCTCATACCGCCGGCGGGAAATCCGCCGGCGGTATTAGCACGAAATTTCCCCATTGAGCCCAATGGGGAGTGGGGCATTCCCAAATGGGCTCAATGGGGAATGGGGATTAACATTACCGCCGAACTCGTGATCCGGCGCTATTAGCGCTGGGGAGTTCGGCGGTAGGGCAGATAGCGCCAGCGCTAATGTGACAGAAATAAGCTCTTAGTTAAAATAATTTAATCCAACTATTTTAATCTGATTAGAACTGTCTCCTAGAAATCGTGTCACCTGTCATTTTCAAAGCTGTCACCTGTCAATTTGAGTTACTTTAAATCCGAAAAACAACCTTTACAAATCGTTCATATCTCTGGAACTGTTTGTCCTAGGAACTTGGTTTTAACTTTTCCTTGGTTTAGCTTTCCAACGAACCTAGAACCGACTTGCTACTCCTTATACTTTTGCCGTAATCACGATTCACGCACTCGCGAATTTTGCCACGATTTGCGATTTGGCCTGATTTCTTTACCTGTAAAAAGATAGCAGCTTTTTGCTTTCCTTTGCTAAAAATTTGTTTGCCTCTTAATAACCATCCCTGAATCATTGCTAAAGTGAGCCTGAGCTCATCCCAAGTATCTCTCACTCACCCTGAACCTCCTAAAGGGAATTAAAAGCATTTTCAGCATATTTCTCACTTCATTGCCACCACATTCAAAGCACTTGGCCCTGTGTTTTAAAACTCGTACCTGTTTTCTCTAAGCTTGCTGGGGTGGGAATTGAAGTTCGTATTGTATTTGATTGCATTCCTGAGAACTGTGTGTGTTACTTCCATCTCCTTCCATTTCTTACATTGCATAGGGGAGGAGGGTGAATTGCCAGAGAAAAAGTGATTATCTTATCTTTTGCTAAAATCATATCAAGTATTTCTGTACTGCATTTTGTTCCTCATTGCTTTTCCCTTGAAACCATAAAAGTATTTTTGCTACTTTATCCATCCTATACCAACTCCTCATTGATTGTAAAGAAGTGTGCTAGTGTCAGATTACCCATTGTTGATTAACATTATATTTATAAGGGCGCTATCGATTATTAATTTATTATAAAAGCGTGGTATCTATATTTTGTTTTATTTCTCAAATAAACCTTTTAAACTTGCAAAACAGAACTACTTCTTGGCTCACTGGGGTCAGGGGGATTCTAAGAGAGGGGTGTTATATAGGGGTAGTCATCCAGAACTCATGAACTGGACATAAAGATATATCAATAAGGGTTTCCATTCAGTATCCCAGACTAGGCATTGACTTAGCTGTAGTGTTGAATTGAATTCTCTTACAAATTAGGGGCTCGTCCGGGATATTCTGGGTTAGATTTACCATTTGTGCAGATTAATACAGTGTGCCAACTGACCAGATACACATATCCGGTTAGATCACCACGCTGTTTTACACTGTGAAAGCACCCCTCAAAGGAACGCTCTAAGGAAACGGTCTGTTTTGCAAAATAAAATACAAACCTCTGTAAGTCAGGAAGGAACTCAAATTCCAGAATGACGACCTTGGTAGATATGAAAATAGCCAGAGAGCACTTCTTACATAAGCTATTTGTGAGAGGTGAGTGGACTCATCAGGACCAAACGGTCTGGCCACAGGCAATCGCGCAACAGGTCACTGAAACAGGGTCAGATAAATGGAGAGATCAGGGTCCATTACATGTGGCCCTGAGTGAATTATACATGGCTCCTAAAGTTAAAGATGAACACGACAAGATGGTTAGGATAGCGGCATATTTGTATCTATATATGGGAGCCATGCAGGACAAATGTGCTGAAGGCCAAGATCTGGCAAGTAGGCAACAGCTGGCGTTAGAAAAGGCCCAATCTGACCTGGTCTCTTCTGAGCAGAGGCTGCAGAGGAGCCAGGAGTCAGAAAATGATAGTAGGCAGTATATCATTAAAATAAAAGAGGACATGGATAGACTGCAACAGGAGAAGGCTGACCAGGATACCAGATTTCTGGTCTTGCAGAAGGAGTACCAAGAAGGTTTGGACTCCCTTCTGCAGAGTCAGAAAAAGCTGGAGCAACAACTGGACTTCAACAGGGCATGCACAGAGCAGGTAGCCACCCTGCAAATTCGATTAGACAGAGAGAAAGAAGAAAGCAATACATTGATTCTGAAAGACCTGGACACCCAGGCAGAGTTTGATCAGGAGCGCCAGAAAGCTAGTGCCTTCCAAAGGCAAAGGGACGACCTGGCGGCACAGATGCAGGCTCTTAGTCAGGAAAGGGATACCTTAGGCCAGGAAGTCTGCCACTTAAAAAGGAAAATGGAAGAAAATCACCTGGCCCTCCAGGGACTGGGTGACCTCCAAAAAGAACACCAGAACTTGTTAGAGCGCACCAGGAGGGTGGAGGAGGCTCTGGCAAGAAAGGAGCAGGCCAGTAGGGATGGGACTCAGGAGGTAACCCTCCTGCAGCAGAGACTGGCCCAGTACTCCAGGACCAATCAGGAGGCACAGAGAGAGAATGAGGCTCTCTGCCAGCACAATGATAGGCTCCAGCAACAGGTAGCCATGCATGAGAGACTGATAGAGACTTGTAAGGCCTTAACTGAGGAACTGAAAGCGCAGGCTCTTGCATTGCAACAGGAAGCAGGGGCGGATAGAGATGAGGTTCGCTGGGAAAGAGAAACTCCTGAGCATAACCTCAGGAGCCCTAGTACCAGAGGCCTTCAGCTCTCCCAGTCCCTGGACTCTGCCACCCCCATGTCCCGTCGCGCACATGAGCCAGGGCTACGGGGATGGCAGATTACTATCCAGCTAGAAGTATGGGGCTCATAGGCCAGTACCTCCCAGGAATGGATGGGCGGGTATCCGGGTATGGGCACCGAAGCACAGTGCAATTTAGTGGGGAACCCCAGGAGAGTAGGCCCATTAAGGGCATCCTGAAAACCTCTGCCCAGTTAGGTCAGTAGGGGGGATACCCAGCAAATCCTGGTAGCAAGGAGGGATCTGAAGACTCCTCTGAGTGTCACAGGACACAGGAGACCAGGTCCCCACATTCTGCCAGCCATTCCCAGGCTCGCAGAATCCGGGAAAACCTGGAAGATCAGACGGGCATCTCTGGGAGCAGTGCTTCTGAGTCAGAGGATGAATGGACCAGGGTTACCCGAACCAAAAAGACCAATACGGCAAAAAGGGCCTTGCTTAAGGACCCATTGAAACAAATAAAGGCAATAAGGAGTGTCATCACGCCTTATCATAAGAACGCCAAGTATTCTGTTTGGGAACACTTGGAGCTCTATGAGCAAATGATGGAGACTTTCCATTTGAAGGACAGCCAAAGCTGTATTCAATATGTAAAGTGGACCTTCTCACCAGAATACTCCAGTTTCTTTGCGGGGCTGGAGGATCAAAACCATTCAAGGTGGTCCACATACAGGGCGGCCATTTTGAAACATTTTTCTGTGCACAGAAATCCTCAAGAGGCTCGCAAGGCAGCCTACAATTTGCAATGTGGGGAGGATCAGGCCCCACAAGAGTTTGTGCAAGAATTAAAGCGTGCTTTTGCGCAGACCACCAGAAGGGTGCGCACGGATAGCAGAGAATTTATCAATATGTTTTTCCATGCCTTACCCAAATACATAATGACCCAGCTCGTGAGAGATTTTCATGAGAAAAGATCTTTAGACTGGGTCATTGAACAGGCTACCCGGATCTATGAGGTGCAGAAGCCCATCGAAAATAAAAATAATGCGCCGAAAAACCCCAAAACCAACAGCACCCCTGCTGCTGCCAAGGAGGCAGAGGTAAAGGTTGCCCCCGTTTTAGATTTGGAGATGGGGGGGCCTAAAAACCTGCCTGCACCAAATAATTCACAGCCCAGAAGGCCCTCGGGCTAGTCACAGACAGGGAGTCGAGGAGGTAGTCCCACAAATGGGGTCCCCCGCTCCCCTGACTATGTAAGTCCCCGCTACAAGGGAAACCGACCAATCCTGGGTTATGTGTGGACTCCTCCAACCCAAGGGGGGGATCCAGCCAAGCACCTAACCCAGGGAACTTCCCTCCCAACTTCCCACAGGAGGGCAGAAATTCTCCAAATCCTGGGCAGAACTTTTTCCCCAGGTATCCACCCAATTTCCAGCCCCAAAATCATCCATCCTTCTTTCCCCAATTCCCTGAGCCCAGACAACCTAATCCGGGAGAGGGGAGGCCAAGGGTGGAGGGGTACCAAAATCTTCCCAACCAGGGGTACTACCAGAGAAGGGATAGCTACCCTTCCCGGGATCAGCCCAGGGGAGAAAATAGAGCCCCGTATCAGCCTGAGCGGGTTTCACAACTTGAGCGCCAGGTCCAAAATATGGCACGAGATCTGGGTCACATACTGAGGGCTCAACAGAATCCTCAGATGAGCATGCCACCGCAGAATGCCCCAAACTCTGGACCGGGTGCTCCAGAACAATGACGGGGGCAGCACCCCGATAACCCACCGGTTCCCAGGGAGGAGGCACAAGGGGTAGGGGGGTGCAAAGCCTTGGAGGAAGCTTCCTTCCCAACTTGTAAACAGCCCCTGGAAAACCAGGAACCGGAAACAAAATCTCCTGCCCCTGAAAGCCTGCCTCCCAAGGAGCAGAGGGGGGGTAGGAGAAACAAAGGACCCAAACAGACCCACTTTGTGGAGGAGATACAGGTCTTCCAATTTGAGGGAGAGGGATCCTCAGAAGATCCTGGGAAAAGGATCTTCTCCTTCAGAGATGGGGGAACTCCTCCCAAGGAAAAATGCGTCCCAAGAGATGTCAATTCAGACTGGGGAGATGTGGAGACTGAGCTACTGCCGCCCATCATCTCATCCCAGAACCGACAATACCGAAATCCCCTGGTTCAAACCCATCCTGGTGACTGCCTCCAAAAAGGGGGGGGCGGCCCAGAACTGGAACCAGGGGAACCCACAATGCTCTGATCTCCAGTTGCCAACTTTTTCTTTCAGCTTCCCAAGACTCTCCACAGAATTCTGCCCAAATCTCTTCGCTAGCAATGTCCAAAACCATAAAGTTAGTCCACCAGTTGTCCAAAAATGTGCATTATCTGTGCCCCGTTGAGGAGAAGGAGGGAAGATATTGTGCCCCGGTACAAGTACATGGGCAGGGTACAATTTCGGCACTGGTGGACACTGGATCACAGCTACCCTTCTGTCCAAAAGGGCCTTTGATGAACTAAATGCAGGAAGGGGGAGAATTACCGTATTCCTCTCACCTCTCTTCCTGGACAACTGCAGAACTTTGACGGGAAGAAAATTCCCGTTGAGGGGACTGCAGACTTGGACATTAAAATTGGGCGACACAAGGTGAAACACCCGGTCATAGTAGTGACTCCAGAGGGCACCCCTTGTTTACTAGGGAATGACCTCCTGAGAAGGTTGTCACCCCTAATAAATTGTGTAAATAAGGTCCTCTGGACCCAGACTAGCCGACCAATAAAATTAAAACA
Source organism: Ambystoma mexicanum (assembly GCF_040938575.1). Classification (NCBI taxonomy): domain Eukaryota; kingdom Metazoa; phylum Chordata; class Amphibia; order Caudata; family Ambystomatidae; genus Ambystoma; species Ambystoma mexicanum. The sequence continues at coordinate 919,601,745 of NC_090932.1, read as the reverse complement.
GAGTGTCAACCATGTTAGTTTAAACGGCACCTGCCACATGGTTGAACAAAAATCTGACCAAGTAGAATTTCACTTCCAGAACAACCAAATTCCAGACGTGACTGTAATAGCAGTAGGACAACAGACTGGTGATGGGGGGTCCTCTCTATTTCTGAAAATCAACCTTCCTTCCAGTTTAAGGTGGTATTCCACACTGGAAGGAAACACCCTGAAATTCTTTACTAATCCACAATCAGAAACTCCCACTCCTATAGTCCAGAAAGATGTGAAATCAGCTCAGAGCCTGGCTGATATTCAGCAAATTGGAGAGCAGTTGTTCATCCCTGTTCAGTTAAATGATGGGAAGGACTCTGTTCTCGCTCGAGTGTGTGTGAACAACGGTAAGAGCTTCATCAGCGAAGCCATGTTCCGCCAACTCCCAAAAGATCCAGCCATTCCCACATTCAAACTGCTAGACAAATGGTAAATGGACCTGGAAGCACCTAATTCCAAACATCTCCTGCCAAGCAGGTGTATGCTAAAAATCTCCATTGGCAACAAGAGCATAGTCCATAATTGTTGGGTCGTGCGAGACGTCACTGCGCCTTTTACTTAGGCAGTGACATTCTCAATCACTTTGCCATTAGTTTGGACCTAATAAACTTCAAAGCTTGGTCCCGATTAGCGGATAATCCCATGGGCTTTGAGGATCCAGAAAAAGCATTTAGGTCAGCTCAATCGTTACCTTATGCAGTTGAAATTCAGATCAAAGAGGAAGTCACCATCCCAGAAAGGACCCAACAATTCTCCCTGGAAGTGAAAGTTAAAAGAGGACAAAAATTGCAAAACCCTGATGCTTAAATACATCTAAATGCTTCTCTCCAACAGCAAGGGTTGGGGGTAAACCCAACTCCATTAGTCAACATAGAACATGACACCATTCCAATAGAGGTGGATAACAGTGACTTAAAGAGTATTACTCTAGCCGCAGGCACCATTATTGGAATGGCGATTGATGACCGACATTTCTCCATTGATTTAGGAAATGAACTGTTAGGACCAATCCCCATTGACTGTTTTGACAGTGACAGTGAGGACAACACAACACCAGACAGGATTTTCACCCGGCATGGGGGGAACTTCCTGGTGTACACTTCTTGCCCTTATGGTAAGGAAGATGTGACTTGTGACTTCAGGAGGGATGAGGTGATTTTCCAGGTCCATGAGGGCTGCCTTTCCCACCTGAAGCCTCCAGTCCAAATCAGCACTCTGACATGAGACTTCTCCACCCAGCTGGAGGAGGCCGCTGAGATAGCCACACCAGAAGTCTTTCCAGGCTTCAGGCAGATGGTGGAAGAGAGAGTCAACCTAGCTGATGCCTGTGTGACTCTGGAACAGAAGCAAAAGTTGAAACAAGTTTTCTTGGATTTCCAAGATCTCTTTGCGGCAGACTCATATGACTGTGGTCGCACCGACATCCACACCACAACAATTCCCACGGACCCTGGAATGACTCCAGTGTTTGTGAAGCAATATCGCTTGCCTCTTGCATCCATGGAGTCCCTTACTGAAATAATTAAGAACCTTGAGTCCCGGGGAATAATCCGTTCAGTCCACAGCACTTTCAATAATCCAGTGCTGGGAATATTGAAGCCAAACGGCCAGTGGAGACTCTGCGCCGACCTTAGGGAGCTCAACAAACGGGTCCATACTTCCCGATGGCCTCTGCCCTACATTGACCAAGGGCTGGCCCACATTCAGGGGTCACAGGTATTCACAGCAATAGACCTGACCAATGGATACTGGACCGGGCCTGTCAGTAGGGAGGACCAATACAAACTGGCTTTTACCTTTGGGGGCCAGCAGTACACATGGACCCGGACGCCCTTCGGATACCTCAACTCCGGCAATGAATTCAACATTTTCCTACATAAGGCCATGCCCGACCTGGGTGCGAGGGGTAACCTGGCTTATGTAGATGATGTCCTCATCAAAAGTTCATCTGTGGAGGAACACATAGCGGAGATCCGTTATGTTCTGACACAGTTGAGGGCCGCTGGAGCAAAACTTTCCTTTCAGAAAGCACAGTGGTGTAGAACCCGTGTTAATTTCTTGGGGCATGAGATTACTCCTCAGGGTCTCTGTCCCCAAGAAAAGAAAGTGGAAGCACTCCAGAAACTGAAAGACCCCACAACTCTGCGGGAACTAAGGAGCCTCCTTGGACTGACTAATTACAGCAGAAAGTTCATTGAAGGCTATGCAGAGATCACTAGACACCTGATTCATCTCTTGAAGGGGGGGTCAAGTGGGAATGGGGTCCAGAACAATCCGAGGCGGTAAGACAACTCAAAAGAAGCCTCTCGCAAGCGCCTTGCCTAGCTTACCCTGTCAGAAACAAGGAGTTCTTCCTGGAGACGGGGTTCTCTAATACGTGCTTGACGGCAGTATTATACCAAAAGCATGACAAGGTCAATAAAGTAATCTCCGATGCGAGCAAATCTTTATCCTCTGTGGAGGAAAAATTCAACGATTGTGAGAAGGCACTCCTGGCAACGGTGTGGGCATTGAAGAATTACCGCCCGTTTATCCAGGGGGAACACATCATAGTGGAGACTCCACACCAGCCTCTGCAATATCTCCAAAGTGACAGAATCCGGGCCGGAAATGTGAGTAATTCCCGAATTACTTCCTGGATTCTGTCAATGCAAGGCTTTCCTGTGGAGGTCAGATATGGCCAAAACAAGAAGAGTCCCCTCGCGCAAGGTCTGGCTGACTTGCATGATTGTGCCAGAGAAAACTGTCTCGAGGACGAAAGTCTAAAAATCAAGGACAACATGGAGGCATACCTTAATTCCCCACACAAAGTCTTTGAAGAAGACAAGTGTGAGGGAATGCACCATGTTGACAACGACGGGGAGAAAGAACTGGTGGCTGGCGTAGGGAATGCATGGGTGAAATAGTTCCCAGAACCCTCCGCTGGATACAAAATTGGTCCCCGAAGTAGTCAGGTGGCAGAATTGATGGCTGTGCATCAGGCCATCCTCACTGCTGTCCAGCATCAACTCCACGAACTGGTCGTAATCACAGATTTGGATTATGTACAGAACGGGTTTGTGGAGCACCTGGTCAACTGGAAAACCAGAGGCATGTTATGTGCTAATAAGAAACCCCTGAAACATGGGAAGTTAATCCAAAATATTGATGATCTGGTCACTTCGAATGGGATGACCATCTACTGGAAAAAGATCAAGGGTCATTCCAAAGTAGAGGCACCAGACAAAACTGGAAATGACTTAGCTGATCAGCTGGTCAAAACCGGGGCCATCCAAGGGGATCTACGAGAAATAGAGTTCCTGTTGGGGGAAATCCAGGTCACTGCGATCACTAGGTCCCAGACAAATGATCACAATGATCTTTCAACTGCCCAATGGAGCAAGGAGACCCCTGATGCTGATTTGATTACAGCTCAGAAGGGGGATCCAATTATTGGTAAGTTTTACCAACACCTTGAGGACCCTGAGAACTTTCCCCTGACGGATAGCGATTACATTGGGAAAGAGGACCTAAGAGTGTTGATGAAATATCCAAAAATGTTCCGGATCCAAGACGGTTTGCTGGTAAGGAAATCCAAAGCTGGCCACGATCAGTGGGTGGTTCCTACTTCATTCCGAAGCCTGATGTTAAGTCACGCCCATGACGCAGCCACCGCCGGTCATAGGGGGTTTCACACAACACTGGAAATCTTAAGAGAGGTTGCATACTGGCCACACATGGGGCAGGACCTCAACCAATACTTGAAGGGGTGTCTTGTGTGTGCACAATTTCAGCCATCATTCCTCACACACCGTGCACCTCTCCAAAAGAGGGGGATGACACTGCCATGGTCAGATTTGCAAATCGACTTTGTAGGCCCTGTAATCCGCTCGTCTAGAGGAAACAAGTACATGTTGACCGTTACATGCTTGTTTACCAAGTGGGTGGAATGTCTCCCGGCACCAAACTGCAAGGCAGAAACAGCAGCTGCCCTGATGATTAACCACATCTTTTCCCGTTTTGGTCTACCTCAAAGGATTGAGTCAGACAGAGGTAGCCACTTCACCAGTGAAGTAATGACAAAGATGTGGGAGATAGTAGGGGTCAAAAGAAAGCTACATATTGCTTACCGGCCAGCTTCTTTTGGGGCAGTAGAGAGATACAACCGAACCATTGTGAGCATCTTAAAAAAGTTTGTGGCAGATTCTGGGCCAAGTTGGGATATCCGATTACCTCTGGTCCTAATGGCCATCAGATCTACCCCTTCATCTGCAACCAAAATGTCACCATTTGAGTTGATGACTGGACGCAAGATGGTGCTTCCCCAGCATTTGCTCTACAGAACCCAAGAGCAAACGTTGATAAATGCCTCCACAACTCATGAGTATGTGGAGAATTTAAGGAAACACCTTCAGCATGCTTTTGCCTATGCTCAGCGGAATCTAGAAAGATCAGCCGAGAGCATGAAGACCCACTATGATTTAAAAACTACCCGAAAGGAATATAAGGTGGGTGATCGAGTCTATCTATACAATTTCCAAAGGAACCAGGCCAAACAGCGAAAATTCTTGCCTACATGGAAGGGACCGTTTGAAATTATAGACAAGATCTCCCCTGTTGCCTATAAGATCTGCATCCCCAAAGGCAGTCTGGCGGAAGGGGAAGACAAGTGGGTCCATATTAGAAAGCTAAAGTTTGCCATCCCAGGCACACCTTGCAGCAACTGGAGGAGTCCTCTGCAATACCAGAGGGGACCGCTCCAGATGAATTCAGTTCCAACCCTAAAATATCCCACATATAGTCTCTAAAATATTATACTCTTGTAAGCCACTGTCTTTGAATGATAACTTGTATCTCAAAAGTAAAATGTTAGGTATGTTAAAGTAGAAAATGTATATGTCTGCCACATCATTAGTAGTGATGGAAAAATGTCTATGAATAGGTTTTGCCGCTTTTCCTTTGTCGTCCTAGGAGAAAGAAAACCTGGAGACTGACCAAGGAGGACGACCGGAACCGGGAGCAGAGACCCAAGGGACCCGGGGTACCGCCCAATATTCCCATCAGGACCGGCGAGGAGAACCGATCGATCTAACCGGATGGGGGAAAAGATGCTGAACTGTGCCATCTACCGGAAGAAGATGAGGAGAACATCCCAGATCTTGCGAGTTCCATCTGTGAAGGATCAGAATGGCCATCGCAAGAAGGGGGGGCTTGTGGGATGTTTTTACCCATGCATCCGAGCCCTACCACAAAAACTGTGCCTTACTGGCATTGAAAACATCATGATGGCCAGAACTTCCCAGAAAATGCACAGGGAAATGCATGAAGAATAGGCTGCCACCCATTTTTGCCGATGTTGTGGGCACAGAAGGGCACTGCCTAAAACCCCCATTGGGCTACACACAGTAGCCTGAAACCATTGCAAAAGGGGCAGTGCCTCTGCTAGCAGCTGAGCTTGGGGGAAGTAGATAAACCAGTTATTCCACCCTGTGATGTGGGAAGCCACACCCCTTTGTGACCAGGGCATAATTTTAAAAAGATAGATAACTCATAGTGCGGACTTGTCAGAATTATATAAGTAATATCATTATTTTTGTGATTTTTCAGTGAACATTTTGAGAGGCGTTAGGACCCTGTGGTGTATTCTGGGGGGTTGCTAGCGGAAAATAGGGTCTCACACCAAATGTCTGCATGTTAAAAATCTGACACTTCATCAATTAATGTCCATACTCCTTGCGCACATGTGTGTAATTTTGGGTAAATGTCCGATATTGCAAAACCAGTTAAAAAGGCAAAACGTTGTCCTTTTTGAATGCAAGCCCCCAGGAAGATCAGAGGTGGACAAGCATGGACCATAAGGAATATATAATGTGCACATGTAATTTCAACAAATTGTATATCTGGGAAGGATGTATTTGAATCAAATATAGATTTGTGGGCAAACTGACCAGGGGAGGATCCTCTGACCCATAAACAGACTTCACATGCTGACAATCCATTTCCTTCCCCCAATCATGGGAGAGGGGAGAATTGGGCCAATGACAAGTAGAGAGGGGCAGGCTTAGCTAGGCCCAGGCACACACCCATTTTCAAAACACATAAAAAGAGACTGCTGGGACAGGTAGAGACATTCAATTCCATTTGCTGCGGAGCATGCTGACCGACGACTTCACATCCAGGGATCCAGACTTCAAATCATCAATCTCAAAAGACCAGAACTTTACTTCAGAACTTAAAGCATGGGCCTAAACCCACAAACTGAGAACTCTTCTCAGCAGGCCTCAGCAACCTTAAAATCATTTGCAACTATTCCAAAGCCGGGCGAGCTGTTTGAATTCTTTTGCCAAGAACAATTGCCAGAGACCAGACCAGAGATCCAGAGTGACCCAGACGCTGTGAGCAGAACCGGTGACTGACAGACCCAGCAGAGGGGAGCTGACCCAGGCGCTGCGCGCAGAGACCGTGCGTGGCGAGGGAACCGCAGCCAATCCTGACCCGATCCGTGGCGAGGTTCAGTCCTTTCAAAGCTAGGAGTGAGTACTTAGATCAGATTGTGACAGAAATAAGCTCTTAGTTAAAATAATTTAATCCAACTATTTTAATCTGATTAGAACTGTCTCCTAGAAATCGTGTCACCTGTCATTTTCAAAGCTGTCCCTGTCAATTTGAGTTACTTTAAATCCGAAAAACGACCTTTACAAATCGTTCTTATCTCTGGAACCGTTTGTCCTAGGAACTTGGTTTAACTTTCCTCTGAAAGCTTAGAATCTCAGCTAGAACCGACTTGCTACTCCTTATATTATTGCCGTAATCACGATTCACGCACTCGCGAATTTTGCCGCGATTTGCGATTTGTCCTGATTTCTTTACCTGTAAAAAGATAGCAGCTTTTTGCTTTCCTTTGCTAAAAATGTGTTTGTCTCTTAATAACCATCCCTGAATCATTGCTAAAGTGAGCCTGAGCTCATCCCAAGTATCTCTCACTCACCCTGAACCTCCTAAAGGGAATTAAAAGCATTTTCAGCATATTTCTCACTTCATTGCCACCACATTCAAAGCACTTGGGCCTGTGATTTAAAACTCGTACCTGTTTTCTCTAAGCTTGCTGGGGTGGGAATTGAATTTCGTATTGTATTTGATTGCATTCCTGAGAACTGTGTGTGTTACTTCCATCGCCTTCCATTTCTTACATTGCATAGGGGAGGGGGGTGAATTGCCAGAGAAAAAGTGATTATCTTATCTTTTGCTAAAATCATATCAAGTATTTCTGTACTGCATTTTGTTCCTCATTGCTTTTCCCTTGAAACCATAAAAGTATTTTTGCTACTTTATCCATCCTATACCAACTCCTCATTGATTGTAAAGAAGTGTGCTAGTGTCAGATTACCCATTGTTGGTTAACATTATATTTATAAGGGCGATATCGATTATTAATTTATTATAAAAGCGTGGTATCTATATTTTGTTTTATTTCTCAAATAAACCTTTTAAACTTGCAAAACAGAACTACTTCTTGGCTCAGTGGAGTCAGGGGGATTCTAAGAGACGGGTGTTATATAGGGGTAGTCATTCAGAACTCATGAACTGGACATAAAGATATATCAATAAGGGTTTCCATTCAGTATCCCAGACTAGGCATTGACTTAGCTGTAGTGTTGAATTGAATCCTCTTACATAGGTCTAGACTAGAGCATGTGTTTTGCTCAAAAAGGTAAGTGTAATGTTCTTATTATGACCAAAATATATATTGGAAGTGATCATTTCATTTGAAATGATCATTTGAAACTTGTAAACATAGCCAGTTGACAATGTTAGTACAGTAAAATAGTTTACTTTATTATTTTTTTAATAGCAGCATTTGCAATAAAACCCACAGCCTTCCAAAGATATCTGCGCTTTTCTGCCGATCCTGCAGTCAGTCACGCCTGGGGTGGCTATAGCAAATACACACTTGGTAAAGCAACTCTCACCCACATAGAGAGAGAGGCAGAGATACACGGTGAGACATAGAGAAAAAAGGGGGACAGAGACACAGAATACAAGAGAGTGCAGAGAGAGTGAGAGAGAGAACAAGCGGGATAGAGAGGGAGTGAGAGAGGGAGAGAAATAGAGAGAAAGAGAGAGATGGCAGTAGTTGTAGGTCAAAGCATGATATGCCAGGTATAGATAGTACATTATACTGCAATTAATCTGCACATTACATTACAGAAGAATGTTTTGGCTTACAGATTGCAGATACAGGCCCTCATTAAGAGTTCGGCGGTAACCATGCTGCTATTGGCGGCATGGCTGCCGCCGAAATCGTGTCGGGGTCCGGGTCCTCGGAAGGAGGACTTACCGGGCCATTCCGAATTCGGAAGGCCCGGTAATTCCTCCCTCCAAGGACCCGGACACGGTCCTTCCCCCTTCCCATTTCAGCCCCCATAGGGCTGAATGGGAATGGGAGAGGGAGCAAACAACGGGCCATTACGAGATGGCCCATTGTTTGCTCCCTCTTCCCCTCGCGGGACCCGGCAAGCACGCCTGGTTTTCCCAGGTGTGCTTACCGTGTCACGCGAGGGGAACTCGTAATGCGGCGGTACGGAGTGAATGGCGCCGGCACCTTTTACGGCGCCGTTCACTCCGTACCGCCAGGGGCGTAATGAGGCCCACAACCTTGTAAATGTGTGCACAAAAGGGTTGCTGGCCAGGTCTCTCCACCTTTCTGCACCTCCTTCCTACTAGTTCCTAATGTTCCCCAGAAAAAATAAAACTCTAGTGATCTCCTTCCTTCCTGCGAGAGCACTCGCAGCCCTGGTGGGCCAGGGGTGTTCCTAATTTCCTGCGCCAAAACCATACAATACTTGATGTGCCACCCAAGGAGCAGGGCAGTCTTTGGGGGGGCCGGGGGCACCACTGTCATACTCTTCTCCCTTGCTGCCAGTGCTTTGTGCTGCCCGCGTTGCCTTTCTTTGCACTTCTCTCACCAGACCTGTAGGGGAAACAATAAAGCAAAAAAGCAAACGCTGCCACTAAAAACAACTGCTCACCAGTGCAGAGCGGGAGTGGAAAGACCACTCCAGCCAAGGTGAGCTCCTTATCATCCCCCACACATAAAGGAGGTCACTGGCACAGTGACATCATTGTAATGGCGTCTCCTTCATTCACAAGCTGTGGAGGGAGGCAGCCGCACCATACTCATCCGGGACATCCCTCCCACCACACAAACCCTCCTTCAGGCTGGATGTCCTTGCCCAGTGTAAACATTGTGGGGCACTGCAGATTGGGTAATGTACATTGATGGATGTAACAAGCAATCGGACCTTTGTGTCCTGAGCTCCCTATGCACAGCACATTGATGTTTCATCACTTAACAGAAAGTCTGGTTATTTATTTATTTATTTTACATCTATAGATAGCGCACTTAACCCTCAGGTAACCAGGTGCCTGTTTCAGTACAGATGGATGTTCAGCAAAAAGGCTGTTAACAGGTAGTTGGCAGAGAATGACAATTAGTTAGGAAAATAACCACATTTTTAAATGTTTTCAGAGGGTCCAAAAAGAAGGTTCAGCACGAAGGGTTAGCAGAAGGGAATCCCACAGCTCGGCAGCAATGACAGGGAAACTGGTACCTCCATCTCTTGTGCACTTGTATCCGGGGATAGTGAGGCAGTGTGTAGTTGCTGATCGTGTAGGTCTTTGTGACAGGTACGCTGGTGCAGTGTGGAAGAGGCATGGTGGCCGATGGATAGGGTTTTGAACTTACTGCGTGCTTGGACCCGGAGCCAGTGGGCGCTTGACCTGAACGCTGAGATGTGTTAGTGTTTCGAGAGGCAGGGGGCTGCGCAGGAGGGGGCATTATTTTGGATGACTTGCATTTTGCTGAAGTTGCGATCAGTGGTGCCTGCGAGTAGATCGTTGAAGCAGTTTAGTTTGGATCCAATGATGATGGCTCGAGCGATGGTGAGGTAGTTGTCGGTGGAGAGAAAAGGTCTGCTAGCGTTTAGGAGTTTAGTGGTGTGGGCAGCGGAATAGGCCCTGGCGTTTGTTAGTTGCTTCATGTTGAGGGCGGCATCAAGGTATATGCCCAATGTTTTGACTGCTGGCGAGACTGGAATTGTATTTCCGTCTATCATAAAGGATTGTCAGGCTGGGTTCATTTTGTTGATTGGGGCCTGGGTGCCGACAAATAGGTTGACAATATTCATTGCAGATGTGAGAAATTAGAACACTGCACGGTTATAAAATGTCTAATGTTGAAAGTTAAATCGTCAATGCTGTTTAAATTAAATCATTGAGCATTATTTATAATCATGCAAACTCCTGATTCAAATGGCATATGTAACTTTAGTGGAAATGCTTGAAACGTAGAAGATTCTACAAGCTTGAAACATGAGGAAAAGATGTTGGTTATTTGAAGAAATATTCAGTGCATGCACCTACCGAGGTATTCCTCCTGTAGGATACATTTCTCGATATTTTGATTGATTCCTGGCTGTAGAATACTCTGCTTGAATCTTGTATTGCAGCTGGTAGCTTGTTACTTGCCTAACTAGACTTTGCTGTTTCCTGAAGGCCAATAGGTGCAGTGCTTGTTGTTTTGACTGTGCATTGCCTGCCCTCTGCACTGTGCCAGTTTCTTGTGTTGACAATCTACTTCCGGTTTCCCAGGTTAGCGTGGGTCAGTGGTGGTGTCTGGATGACGCTTTGAAGACATGCTATTTGTTGTAGGAATCACTTGCTGAGCCTGCACACTCCCAGTCTCTGGGGTTTGATGGGATTATTGGAGCTGCTAGTTGTTTCTTGGTCCACATGGAATCACGGTGCTCTCGGGATCAGAAAAAAGATCCTCTTTGTTGTTTCGAGTGGCCACCCACCTTCAGAACATTTTGGGGCTTTGGGGGTTTAGACAGTATTTCTGTTGGGAAAATAGCATGTGTTCCCCGACTGCCCCCTTTTGCTATGTGGATATTGCCACTAGGGTGTGTACATCAAGATGCGCATGAAGTATTTCTGAAATAATGCAGTTAGTATTTCAGTAAATTCCATGCCCTTATAAAATAAAAAAATAAAAAAAATAAAAATATATATAATATATAATCTATGTAATAGACCAATAGGAAATGAGAGTGAATGTCTTCACTGAAATCATAGAGTTTGAACGTGGTTAAATAGTCCTTCCTTTGTGTTTCTTGCCCTAAACGTGAACAAGTGGTTTGTTACCGTGAAACGCGTCGTTTTTCGTGTCGTTTTCCCTTTTGTCCTAGACATATGTTTAATTAAAGTACAATTTTTTGGCTGACTCAATGGTTTGTTGCCTCAGTGTTTTGCCGCAATTCCTGCCGGCAGAACTGCTTCCTGGAGTGCCTTCCGCTTTCCCTGTACCTTTGTACAGGGCTCACCACATTTATAAATATATATATATATATATATATATATTTTTTTTTTTTAACGAAAGCCTCATGTCAATCCCTGTTTGGGGGAATGAAATGCTTTTGGGACACGCTGGCAGCAAAATAAACGTTTAGGAGGGTCACTTACGATCCTTCTGCATTTTGCACATTTGGGACATAGGGAATCGGATCATAGGGTAATGACCCAATTCAATCTTTAATAACTAATGCAAGTGACAAGAAGCCCTGACCTCGTAAAGAGTTCTGTCTGTAAAGATGGCAGTAACCCAAATGCCATCTGCTTTTACCATTACCGCCCTGCTCAAAACAAGTTCTTTTCAGTGATAAATAAACTACTAGATACTATCGTGGCATTCTGATTATGTTTCTATGTCTTTATATGATGTCATCAAACCATTTTATTCAGATGTTATTTTACAGGTTTAAGGTGGCCAGATGCAGCTTCTATACTTCACACACCACAGGTGAAGTAAAACAAGGCACAGCTGCACACATTTGGCACACTGAACACATCTGTAATGTACCCGAAGACCACTGCTGGGTGCACCATAATAAGGAAGGCCACAAACTGGATCATTACATTAATAATGTCACTGTTTTTTATTTTATTTTATTTTTTAAGTTGAGCAATGATGAGTTTTAAGACCACTAACGCTGCATTGTCAGGAACACTTTCAGCTGGAAAGTGCTGCTTGTGGGAATGCATCATACACCACTGCATCACGTGATCACTCTATGCTGTATTACAATCTAGTAGATGCACATGAGGACATCTCAAGGGGTTGCTCTGGAATCTTCCATCAGGCAGAGAGAGAGCACACTTTAAAGTGCACTCTTGAGAGCAAGTTCAATCTTTGGCTTTTCTGGCGTCTCTGTTCTCTCAGTGTCACTCAGGCGCTGGAGGAGAGGGGAGAGTTTATATTTGACTGGATTTCGATTGAAAAATGCTTCTCAAGGAGAAGAAAAGATCCTCTGTAAAGCTTGAGAGCAGTATCACGTGATGTCTGTGTCCTGCGCATCGTCAGGCGCTTGCCACACACGTGTAGTATCGTTGTGCGTGTGACAAGTGTTTATGGCCATGACATTACAGACGAAAAGGGTGCGTGTGCAAGTCCCAGCACATGCGCAACAGTAATAATTGTGCTTTTGTATTTGAAATGATTTTGCATGGGGGAACGTTCATGCTCACTTTCAATAGGTGACATTACAGTGGTTATGTGCACATTTTCGTGGGACTTTTGAATTTATGGTGGGCAGCAGGTTATGATAAGTCAGTCATGTACACATTACTGTTGGAACTGTAGAGGATTGAAATTAAGGGTTCTGTCACAATATTCAAACTGAAATAAAGAAGAACACCTAAGCAGTAAGGGGATTGTTACAAGATTGGCCAACTCAAAATACAATGGGCTCCATTACAAGTTTGGCAGTCCTGAAATAAGAGTCCGCCGGTTGGAGCACGTAACTCCCGGTAGGCCTGACCTGCTGGGAGTTCAAGCCCCAACCGGCATGCTTTTCACTGAAGCACCTGCACCGTTGCTAACGGTGCCGGTGCTTCAGGTGTCCCATTCCTATGGAGTCCTATCGGACTCCATAGGAATGGGAAATAGCCGTTTTTCCACCACCTGTGATATCCCGGTGGTACAGGGATGTTAGGCGGCGGAAACAGTGTTACAGGTCTGTGGTAGCCCGAGGCATACCAGTGGGTTTTACAGCCAACCCCGTAATAAGGCCCAATTGGTTTTTCTAAAACAAACAATAAAGGGTCAGCATAATTCTCTCTTTAGTGGGGTTAAGTTCCTTGCCATCAAAAATGTCTCCTCAGCGTGTATGGAAATGGCAGCCTTCCTTTCCTAAGAAGAAGCGTCCCAGTTCATACAATTTAAGAAGGGTTACCTCACCCCTCCAGCCTTGCAGTTTTAGGGTGACACAAATCCTTCCTCTTGGTCTGAACTACTTGTGCGATTTCCAGGTTGCTGTACCCCACAAGTCACTCAATGAGAAAGTCTTGTGAGCAGGCAGGTGAGCGGATGTAGCTAGCAGGAAGAGCTAGAAAAGGGTCCTGGGGCTCTGCCTAAGCCTTTACCTGGTTTCTCTTTCTCTACCTCCCTAAACTCATAGTAATCTCCCTGATTCCAGCTCATATCTGATCCCACCATCTTGCACTAACTAGGTCCAACTGAGCCTACCAGAACCTGCCTGTTTTTACTAGCTAGGTGTTGTTTATCTCTCTCCTTTTGGTCGCGTTCCTCACCAACCTGATATCCCTCTTTCAACGTTCCTTCATCCTACCAATGTTATTCTCGCAGGCACCTTTATATCACTTTTAGTACTACTGTGACTTCCTCCTCAGGGTGTTCTCAATTCAACCTCCTCAATGTCGGACTTTCCTCTTAATGTTACTTCCTCTGTCTCATTATCAATCTTTGATGTTACTAACTCCTCCTTCTTCACAAATCTCACCACCTTCTGCACCACAAATACTACCACCTCCTACCGACTATCAGTTTCCTGTCCGAATGTTATGTGTACTTATACCACGCACCGCTGCCATTTGCATGGTCTCCAGGCGCTCACATGGCTCTGTAAGAAAAGTGGGTAGGGCTGGTTAGTGAAGGACAGGATATAATTTGTGCTCATCTGTTGATGAGTGCAGAACCAGGATGAACTGACATCTGTGCATGTGGCTTTCTGGGTGTGCTTTGTTATGTGCACTGGACTTGTGTCCGTAAGGGTGGTTTCCAGTGTCTGAGTTGTTTGTTGTTTGCAGGTATTGGGTTTGTAGTATGATTAGAGAGGGATGTGAGATTTGTGACTTTTTGGTGGTTTGTTTCACCAGCCCTTTGGGGCGTGTGCAGTATGTGAGAGGTGTGAGGGTGTGGAGATGAGAAGGTGTGGTTAGTTGGTTTCAGGTGATCTCTGGGTGTTGAGTAGTTTAATTGTCAGTTCTTCCTTAAATATTGTCCTGTGTTTGCTTTGGTCCTGTTACATGGTTTGCAGAGTGGCACGTCTAAACTAAATCTAAACCAATAAATCAGTACACTCCAAATGTGGCTAGATTCAAAAGCAGTGGATGCCAAATCAGTCTGGTTCTATTGTGGCTTAATTCAAAAGCAGTGGATTACAATAGTATTGTGGCTAAATTCAAAAGCAGCAGGTTGCAATTCTGATGTGGCTAAATTAAAAGCAGCTGGTTAAAATGTTAGTGTGGCTAAATTCAAAAGCAGTGGGTTAGAATTCTAATGTTATTTTTTCTTCCTCCAACTGTCCTTCTCCCAAAGCTTTCTCCTCCTCTTCAATACCCTTAATTATCACTTCCTATCTTCCACCTTTGTTTCACCCTCCGTTGTTACCAACCCCTCTCTGGTTACAACATTCTCCTGTTCAGTCGTCTCTTCTGATGTCCCCCCCTTTCCTTCTTAATTCCCATCAACCCTTCTGTTCACTCTCATTCTCAAATGCAAACAACTCCTCCTTCTCCTGCTTGCTTTCCATTAACTTCTTCCACACACCCTCTGATATCACCGCCCATTACTTGACCGTTTTAGCTCTTTTCAGCTAATCCTGCTCTCCACTATTGTCACCTATTGACTCCCCACCATCTTTCCATCCTCAGCTTTTTCCATATCTCTCTGGTCTTCAGCCTTCTATAAACACTAGCTGCCTCCTCCTACAATACACACAGCCTGATTGGAGCTAGTTGATTTTATAGTGTGTTATTATTTTACTATTGGAAATTACAAGATAGAAAATGTACTTCTATGGTGCATGCTGCAACCATTGCCTATATGTATGTTTGATTAGGGTACTCTACTAACAACAACACTAGACTATAATGATTTGTTGACATGAGTACATTATTTAATACATTAAGTAGTTCATGATAGGTCTCCCAATCACCCCTAAAATCTTGTATCTAACAATATAAACTCAACCCTTTGTAGGGACTGTTTATTAGAATTAATTGTATATGTGATGTCATCAATGACATTTGTGATGTCATCTTTCATGTCCTGGGTGTTAGTCTTAGCAGTGCACGGTGGTGGCGCGAGTTATGATTGCTTAGCTTACCATAACTGGTGAATTTCTGTTTTTTTTGTTTTACTTGTAAACATAACATCCATTGAATTTCTTAGGTTTTTATTAGTGCAACCTAACCATATCGTCCCTTTAACAATGTTTTTTTTCAGTGAATTTCATGGGTTTTACCAGTGCACGCTAATTTCCTACAATTTACTAATATCATACCTACCCAAATATAGCAACATTTGTGTCCAATGTACAAAGTTTCTCCTTAAGACCCTGCCATTCCCCACCTGCTAGCATCATTTTTAACACTTCTATACACTTTTTGCAACTTTTTCCACTGTTTTTGTGTTTGTCGACCTTTGCGAACGTCTGACGTCATCGCAGACTTTCCAGACTGTTCTAAACTGCACTTTTCAGCTCATCTGGGAACTTAGAAGTCTTAAAATGTACCCTTGCACAGCTCCTACACATATTCATACTCATTATCCATTAACAATCTAGAACACAGCACATACTTGGAAGAATACTAGCAAAACTGCTATTTATCTTAAAAATGGCATCAGCTATTGTCATCCCTCCTCTCCAAGAACCACAACAAAAAAAGCACAATACTTCAAAAGACAATGAAGAGAACCAAGAAGGTGAGGTGGAGGAAGTGCCTACCTCTAGCATCCAAAGAACTATTGTTGGGAATGTGCCAAAGGCTAAAGCTACCATAGTGAAATGCACTGAGTGCACTCAGTCACGGACTACCTGCACAGTACTCCTACGGGACCACCTTCATGCGCCGCCACACCAAATCCAACCACAACAATGCTTTCAGAAAGGTTGTTCCTTTCTTAGCAAGTAGTGGGCTGTCTTCCTCCACCTCATGTTCCTCAACCAATACTGTAACCACATATCCTACTTCTGTGGGAAACAAAATCCCACCAGCTACCTTGCAAGCCATAAAATAGGCTGTTCATCCATATCTTTCGAAGACAACAGTACTCTGTATATACTGGAACACACAACTCAGTAGGGATGAGCAATTTCAAAGTGCTTTTGAAGCTGTAATCAAGGAGCATGAGAAACACTGCCCCTACCTTAGATGTAACACACATGCAACATCTTCCCCTGTCCACCTGCCCTTCCATATTTCTGGTTGGTACCTCTTCCCTCATTTCCCTCCCCACCTTACTTTCTGACCACTCCTGCAAAAAACAAATAATCAAGAAACACAAAAAGGTTCCTTTAGGAACCACCTTTCACAGTTAAAAATAGAACTAAAAAAGAATCTTAAAGACTCCATCTACTTCACATTTCTCAGTAAAGTAGTTAGACTGAATAAGATTCTCCAACATTCCCATTAGCATTTTGTGTTATGCTAATGGCAATAATGGATAATTGTATACTACAGAAAATCCTGAATGGACAGAAACAATTTTCTGTCCCAAATACTTTTCTCTAGCATACAATAAGGACCATAATCCATGGACCTTTACAACTATCTGCGGTCGCCATAGTCCCCTTTCCAAGCCATGGATCATTTAAAGACCTGGATGGCACATGCACACCATCATACAAGGCAGCCCTTCTGCCTTTTTAATTTTATATTTGTAACACTCTCTCAGTGCCTGCTTTCAAACAGTCACACATCCATCCAGAAATCACTTCCAAAAACTGTACATGTAACATTATAACCATATTAAGCTTCCACACACCTACTGCCACTTAACAATCTTCTACAAATCTTTTGCATCTGCATTTCCCTTACTTCTACAAACAAATTGTACACAGTGCTCCTATAAATACACATATGCATTGTGCAGTGTAAGAAGTGCATTAATAGAAGGGGCAGTATGGATGGGCAAGTGCTCATGAGAACCCAGAAGAGAAATGCGAAGGGATGCCAAGGTGGGACGCCACTGGCTAACTACTGGAGCAGAGGCGTCTCGGTGGGATGCATCTTAACCTTAACATCCCTTTAACAAAGTTGTTTTCTGTCAATTTAATAGGATTTTATAAGTGAAAATGTTTCATGGTGTTAGACCACTGTATATAAATTATTAATAATTCTGCTTTTCATATATATGAAAGAACTATAAACCTTGTTTAAGAAACATATTTTTTTGCAGCACATGCTTGTGTCTGTTGTTAGCAGCGCATGCTGGGATGCAAATCATCGTTCAATTGCCCACGGCATAAGGTTCAATGATTACCCCAGCCCAACCAAACCACCCCTATTATTCACTGCATCTACCCTGCATCCTAGCTCAGTGTCCACTATACCCTAATAATGAAACCAATGGCCAGTGCTCATAGCTTGCAACCATGGCCAGGCTCCAAATCTATGGGGCATGGGCTTCGGCCATGCCACATTCCCCAATACACAAATCAGAGTACACATTTTCATTTGCCGAGGGCCAGGCCCACTACCCAGACACCAAATGTTTATCACTAGTTTTTCTACTTACATTCTTACACTTTGGAAAAATAAAACACAAGACATATTTCCAAAAACATGCTTTCAGGTCCTTGCTAATGCTCATTAAGCAAGTTTGTTGTAATCTAGTCCAGCACTTCAGGCTGTAACCGCAGCAGAATATGTTTTCCCATTCAAACCTACCGCTTCAGCCATACCACATTCCCCAATAAGCAAATTACAATACACATTTCTCCTTGCTGACGGCCAGGCCCATTGCAGAGACACCATTGTTATATCACTGTGTTGTATACTTACATTTTCGCACTTTCAAAAAAATAAAACACAGGACATATTAGCAGAACCATGCAAGTTCTTGCTGACCCTCCTCTTGCATACTTGTGGTAATCCCATTCAGCACTTCAAGCAGATTTCTTTTCCCATTCAAACCTATCCCAATTTCGAAAAGTGTTACCACATTGCCGGTTTGTGGTCGCCATGCCCACTTTAACCCCTTGCTGGTCCCAAAAAGTCATGGCCAATAGCCAGATTGTCTGTGTCGTGACATGACCTGGACAATCTGGCCACTGCCCATGGCCACAGGCTATACCTCAGTCACCAAAGGTATATCACTATTGTTTGTGCCTACATTATGACACTTTTCAAAAAATAAAGCACAGACACATTTGCAAAACCATTTTTTCAGGTCTTTGCCAATGCTCCTTGCACGAGTTTGCTGCAAATCCTCTGATGTTTTATTTTTTGAAAAGTGTCAAAATGTTTGTACATAAAATAGTCATATGGTCCCAGGAGGATAGCTCAGCGGCAGCGTGCTCGATTTGGAAACAAGACGACACGGAGCAACACAGGTTCGATCCCTGGGTACGCGCTTAGAAACCTCTGGGTAGTAAGCGCGTTATAAATAACCTATCATATCATATCATATCATATCATATCATATCATATAACTTATCCCCCACTTGACAAAATCCATTCAAACTTTGCACAGACTTTCAAGGTTGGGTCTATAATCATTCTGAAAACCGTTGTCCACGTTCGTCAAATTTCAACAAAGTTATAAGCCATGTAAACATTTTGAGACCCCCTTTAATTTTGCCCCCTCTTGACAAGATCCCATCAAACTTTGCAAAAATATTTTTATCTAGGTCTAAAATCTGTTTGCAAATTTATGTGCACATTTGTAAAATGGTACCACATTTATAAGCCTTTTGAATATTTTGGGGCCCCTCTAATTTTGTTCACCTCTTGACAAAACCGCACCACACTTTGCAGAACCATTTAGAGTCAGGTCTAGAATGGAGTTTCATTGAGTGGTGCCAAAGTTATAAGCCATCCAAAAACTGCTTTTCGGTTAGGCATAGAGATCCCCGAACATCTCAGATGTTCGCGAACATCACAGGACTGCGCCGGACATCCTGACTATTCACGGACGTTGGAGTTGAAAAAACACCAGTTGTTTTGGGGGGCCTTTCCAATGATGATCGAATACAATGTTTGGGACTGGAATACCAGAGGATCTCTGCTTGCCAAGTAGAAGGAAGGTTCCTTGCAGCAGCTGTTAGTTCTGTCATTAGTTTGACTAGTGTAATGTTTAAAAAAAATATATGTTAGCACCGTTGTCCGCAAATCCAGCATGGCGGGCGCTTCCAAAAATCTGACGCACCACATGCTTTTCACCATCCAATCAGAGGGTGCGTCCGATGTCCGTGGACATCACGCCACCCTCTTGGCCAATCAGAGGGAAGACAGCAGAGTGAACAGGGAAGTGAGTCCGCAGACCGAACCCAGATCACAAATTTGTACCTACTTTTTGGCTGTTTTAAAAAAAAAACTACTGGACAGATGTACACCAAATTTACAAAAGCACGCTTTTGGGACCAGGCTGCCGCTCCTGCCACTAATTTGGTGGAAATACGTCCAGCGGTTTGGGCTGTAGGCTTGAGCAACATTTGTTATCCATTGCGTTTATGGAACAAACCACACATTTTGGGATTCCCCTTATAACTCTCACCACCCCGGTGCAAAACCTCACCAAACTCTGCAAATTCAATCGTTAAGGGCAGTATACTTGTTTTGCAGTTTAGTGAGGATTCATTCAGGGGGTGGCAAAGTTATAAGCCACCAAAAAAGTGCTCTTCCGATGAGTTGAGCAACTTAACCATAACTACAGGGCCACTACCGTTCAACATGCTACAAACCTGAAATGTGGCATATGGATATGTTTTTTTATGCCTTTTTTAGCACTGTGCAAGGCTTGAATATGAGTGTATGTCTGTTTGAAATGGTCAGAATACTTCAAAACATGCTGCAAACCTGAAATGTGGCATGTGGGTAGGTTCCATTGTGTATACAATGTTACAAGTCTAAGATATACCTTTTTTGGATTATTTGTAAGAGGTCTGCAATGTTTACCCCTGGTATATGGCTCTTTGCACCGTAGTTCTGCCATAGTTCTACGTTCACTGTTCCTAAAGTTCAGCAGCTCATGCAAACCTCAGCAGTTCTTGTTCCTAGACAGATTGACACCTTGGAACTACAGCTCCAACCCATAGGAGCACCCAGAAGACTAACTTGACAATGTTGAGCCACCTACGTAAGAGTAACATAGAGAACCTCAGGGATATGTGCCTTTTCCCTGTTATCCAGGCATTCTGTATTTATTGGGTATTCATAATGTGCCCATACAGCAACAGGTGTTTCAAAGGTGCAATAGCAGGGGTGAGGGGAATAAGGGGGGAAAGGGCTCATGGGTTAGATGAGTGTTAAGGGGAGGCCAGGTGGACAAGTACCAGGGGACTGCAGCGTGCAGGGCAAAGCAGGTCCACGGGCTAAGAGCGAGGAATGAGCTGGAAGGGATCAAGGGGTATAGGCCCTGCCAGGCTAGTGCACCGGGAGGGAGCATACTAGTGCAAGTGTAAGAAAGGGGGGAGTCAGGGGATATCAAGTGCAGGGGTCGACTGGTCATGGGGACATTATCAGGGGTGGCATAGATGGAAGGAGGAAGAGAAAAAAAGGAGGGTTTTGAAAATCTTCCGGAACTTAAGGAGAAGGGCATGGAGGCCATTCCAGAGAGAGGTAACTGCAGACAATTTAGATTTACCCCCCGATCTCTGCTAGGAAATGCATCTGATCTGTAAAGGGTAGAAGCTAGAAGACCGAAGGGCTCTAGCAGAGCGGTATTTAGGGGGAGGGAGTTGGATGTAACAAGGTCCCAGGCCCCAGAAAGTCTTGTGGATGATGCAGAGGGTCTTGAACTTGATCCTTGCAGCAACCCCGAGTCAGTGGAGAGATTTTACGGCTGGAGAGATGCGTTCCCTGGGCTTGAGACCAAGGAGAAGTCTTGCAGTCCTATTCTGGATTAGTTGAAGGGGACGAAGGGAAGATTTAGGGAGATTGAGGAAGAGGCTTTTCAGTAGTCCAGCTTAGAGAGGACCAGAACACTGGAGCCCTTGAGTTTGGGGAAGGTGAGTAAAGGAAGAATGCCTCTGAGGAGGGGCAGCTTGAAGTGGACCTTCTTGGCAGGGTCTGTGATGTGTGTAGAGAAGGAGAGAGGGGATCAAATGGGCTAGAGGGGCCATGTAGATGTTGAAGAGCCACAGCAAGAGGATAAAGTCCTGAGGGATGCCGCAGGTGGAGAGTGTGATAGAGAAAAGGGCCTATTTGAACCCAAAAAGGTTGGTCAGAGAGGAAGGAGGTCAACCAGTCCAGTGCCAGGTCTGTACTGCCAAGGGTGTCATGGAGCTGGTTTAAAAGGGTGGCATGATTGACTGTATCAAGGGCAGACGAAAGGTCAAGAAGGAGGAGAATGGGGCGAGAGTTTGAATCGAGATGTGAGAGCAAGTCTTCTTGGGTTTCAGCAGTGCAGTTTCCGTGCCTCTGGCTGCTCTGAAGCCAGGCTTGTGGTTGTGGAGACAACCAACAGATTCAGTGTGGTAGATCAGCTGGGAGATGATCAGATTGCCCAGGAAGGGGGTAATGGAGATAGGGTGGTAGTTAGCCAGTCAGGAGTGGTCTGCAGAAGGCTTTTTGAAGAGAGGGTGCACAAGGAAGTGCTTGAGGAGAGACGGCAAGGAGCCAGTGGGAAAGGAGTGATTGCAGAAATTTGCCAAGGCTGGAGCAAGGGAGTCAATGCTGTGGTTGATAGTCCTGGAGGATCAAGGGACCACCTGTTTGGAAGAGACTTTCATAGAGAGGACTTGTCTAGAGACCTCAACCAGTGATATGGGTGTGAAAGAGGAGAGTAGGAGGCAAGGGGCAGGGGGTCAGGGGAGGCCTGAGAAAGGGAAAGGGAGAAGCCAGGGATGTAGAGGAGAGTTAGGACAGGATGTCCTCAGTTTTGGTCAAGAAGTAAGAGAACAGTGCAGTGCAGATGGTCAGGTATAGTAGAGGAGAAGTGGAGAATGCAGTAGGATTGGTGATTTCCTTGCAGATTTTGAACAATTCAGCCGTGTTGTTAGTGGCCTCAGAGATGCATGCTTTAATATAGGCCTTCTTATTAGAGCTGATGGAGAGTCTGTTTTACCTTTGGAGCAGGTGGCAGGCCAATTTGTCAGAGGGTGTGCTTGATGCCTGCCACTTCCTCTCAGCAGCTTTGCACTTTCGTTTCAGAGAGGCTAGGTTGGAATCAAACCAGGTGTTGCACTTGGAAGCAGGCTTCATACGGAATCTCATGACAGGGGCAAGGATATCCAGAGTGTTGGAGATGGAGAGGTGGATGTTAGCAAGGGCTGTGTCAGTGAGTCAGTGGCCAGAATGGGCGAGGATGAAAGTGGCGGCAAGCACAGCAATAGACAGATGCTTCATCGCTCGAACATTTCTAGAAGGCTAAGATCAAGTATATTTTTAGGAGCCACCAAGACAAAGTATATGTGCGTGGAACTCAGTGCTGCATAGGCTTACTTTGTATGCTAGGTTTTCTAATGTATACTGTTACATTATGTCCACATTTATAATACTCATTTTACCACAAAAATCAAACATATGGCATACAAGTGTTACTTCAAAATACTGGGGTGATTTATTGAAACTAGTTTACTTTCTTGGTTTAATTGATCACTTGATAACTTTCACTTTTTAAGTTATGGTTGCTACTTGGCTGTATAATAGTGTATTGTCATTTTTCAAATGGGTCTTTATCTTTGCAAATTTGTTTGTTTCATGCATTTTTCTTTGTGACATGTGGTATAATACATGTGTAGGGGTATTTGAATTTGCCAAAATGTGCACACATGAAAGTCAAGATTTTCTGGGCAGATTCCCTGAGGGTGAAAGCACATCTTGAATCTCAAGGTGGAATTTGAGACCTGCCATCCTATTGCTTGGCTAGAGACTCGAGTGGGGAGTTCAATCAGCCAATCAGAGGCCTTGAACTATTTTAAAACATGTATCAGTGCACTGCTTCTTGACTCCTTTGTGGGTTTTATTTGGCTAAAGAGTTAGGAAAGTACATGACAGGCTTGGAAATTGGTAGATTTGATTTGAGGACATTTCAAAGTGCCTTTGATGAGTTTAGGTGTGTTTAGGAGAGTTTAGGAGTGTTTTGGAGGAGTTAGTTGTTAGTGCTGTTTTTGCTGAGACAGGCGAGATGGTGGTTGTGACAAATAAAGTTCTGAGCTACCAGTGGTCCAGGGGTGAATATCGGTTTCCAAACCATCAATCAGCCCCAATACCTCTAGTACACCAGAATGGATCTGAACAGATTGGATTTAACAAGCATACACTTATAGTTATAACCTCCTTGTCTAATTTTGGTAACATGGACGCAACGGCAGGCTTATCTCCTCTAAATGTCATGGATTATTGGTTATTTGCAACACAGCGAAAATATAATTATTACCCAATTATAAAAGAAGTATCCTGTCATGGTTGTATACAAATACCTACTTTATCATTGTTTTATTTTTTATTTAAAAATGTTTATAGTACTCATGGTACTTTTACATTATAGAATAAACAAAATAAATAGAGTCATAATACAACACATTGCACACACAATGCATAAAAGGGAGAAAAAGAAACGGTTGAAATAAACCCCATGCCCCATCCAATGACACATATGCACTTTTTGAAATGCAAACCCGTTTCAACAGTTGGTCCTTTGATCATACAACTCAAAGTCTGAACATAGCTAATGCAAAACGAGGGAGACAGCAACTCTACTCTACTACTTTACCAGCTGCATATTGTCCATCATCAAGCAGAAAAGGTAGGTGGAGAAACCACTCTATCTAGGCACTAGAGGCCTTGACTAGATCTACATGTGTGTCAGCCATGCCCTCCTCTAGTCTATCAAAGATAAATGCCAGGAACTTTGCAAGGCTAACAAGAGCGACAGCTGGGCAGTCATCATGAGCCTATGCGAGTGCTTTCAATATAACCTTGGAATTGAGAAAGGGTTCAAAGCTCACAATCCTTCTTTCCATCAGCTTCGGGCAGAATAGTCCCAGATGCTTCAAGGACTTTAGCTCCATTCCACACAATCTACACACCCGTAATTCCATAGGAATCCCCAATCTAGGCCCCAATACCTCTAGTGTCGGGAGACAGTTAATTCTGAATCTGAGATACAAGTCTCTAAGCTTTGATGAAGGTACCTTTTTCAGGTACAGCTTGACATCCCCGATTGGAAAGTAAAATAATTCTTGTCCACTGTATCTTATTAGTCTTCCTAAGTCATCTAGGTCGACTGTATTGTCTCACTTGTTTACCTTTCTTTTGAGCATATCATCAGATACCGGGCCCGAGAGTCCTAGTTGCTCCATATTTTCTTGAATTTCTTTAAGAAGGGATTATGTGCCTTGCCCATCATATTATTCAAGTAGTAGTCGATGTGCAGTACCTCAAATCTAGACATTTTGAAGAACAAGGAAAGGATTTGCTTCATCATCTGGGCCCACCACAAAACCAGACCCAGCTCCAGCCTAATCACACTCACTGGTAATGTACACGGGAGACCCAGGACCCTTTTTAGAATCCTCCCTTCCAAAATGTCAAAGAACTTCCTGCTCCTAATATTTGTTAGCTCGCACCCATACAGGACAATAGCTGATATCTTTGACCTGTAAAACTTGATCATGGGCAACAGAGAGAATGCACCTAATTTATTTTTGATAAACTTTAATAGCATTCGGCGGTTCTATGTCATTTCAACGATGGTTGTAATTTCGATGGGGTTTTTAATGAATATTTGTTACTGAAAAAACTAATAGTTGTTAGTTCAAGTGATTGGTTATCATCTGAGGACTTTTGGGTGATAATGACTTCAGGCCATGAAACGGCTTTGACGATAAATGTGGTTAGAGTCCTACAACAGACAGGCTTCATTTGAAATTGCAAATGTCTATTCACTCTTCTACATAGTGATAGCTGGATATAAGAAATTGGGAAATATGGTTTTATCTCTGTGTCAAATAGGAAATGTACATTTCTGCTTCTTTCCTTTCTTCTTTTTTTTCCTTTCTTATGTATTTTATTCTTCTTGAAAGTTCTTCTTTGTACTTGTGGAAAAACCATGTTTGGTTTATACCACAATAAAAAATTGATTTATTTTTATTTTGGGGGGTTCCCCTCTAAGCCCCATCCTCTATTGTTTTTTAACTATCCCTGACCCCCCAACACCTCTTATGTATACTTTCCCAACCCCCCTATATATTTCGATACCTTTTTTTGGTAAAAGAAATGCTCGTAACAAGCACATAAAAATTACAACTGTCGACGAAAGAACGCTATATCCATTAAGCACATTCCCACTTTCTCTTCTATCTTCGTTTCCTCTATTGGAAAGAAAGAAAGCCAACTATCTTATGCATTCCACTTTGACTTGAGGTAGATCAATTATCTTCCACATGTAGCTTGTCTGATTTTTTTCTCTTGCTACAGGTGATCATGTAGGATTTTGGTGCTAGATGGTTCTGTGACAGGTAGTTCTTTATTCCTGTCAGACATCGCTGGAGTCAGGGGCGTAGTCCACCAGGACGACATAGTCCACATACGCGATGAATCATATGTTTAACTCGATCCATCGCGGGGCATAACTGCCTCATTTCCTGGCTTCCTCCCATACATCAGCAAGATATAGATTAAAGAGTGTGTGGAACAATCTGTTTGTAACAGCAATGCCCCTATAGAGTTCACCTTTGATGTTTAGCCTTACTTTGACGGTATTGTTAGTATACAGCATCTGGATCATACTCAGAAGGCCCTCTTTATGTCCATCTAGCTAACTTTTCCCAGAGGCATGAAAGATCCACGTTGTCAAAGCTGTCGATAAATAGATGGCACCTACATACAGATTTGTAGGCGCGCTGCCATCGATTTCAGAGAGACAGACATGAAGGGTCATTCCACACTGCAGTTTCCACTCCTCTCCTGAACCCTGTTTGTAGTGGATGGAGGTGCACTTTCTCAGTTCTCTGAGTATCAATTTGGCAAAGACCTTAGATGACGTATCTAGAAGGGATATCTATATGGGAACGATTGTGGAGTTGCGCCATGAGTTGAGGCAAATGCCCATACTTGCAATTTGTTCAAGATGGCACAGGATGTCAGCCCACAGGTTAGGATTATTTTTTAGAACCTTGTTAGTCACCCCATCTGGACCGTTAACACAGAATTTATTTAGATTAGTGTAGTGATCTACATTTCTAGATCGTCTCTATCAAATATAAAGTCCCAAACTGGGGCCTCCCTCCTAGCCAACCCTCCCAGACTCACCACCTCTCTGCCTCCACTAAACTTTTGCTGGAGGAAATTAACCCAGGCTTACTCGGATCACCTGATGCCTGCGCAGGGGTTTGCAAAGCTTTCTTATTGTTCAAAGTCCCCCATATTGCACACATATCTTTTTTTACTAGCTGCAACAACATCTCCTGATTATTGTCTTCTGTAAGCTTCGATACGTACAGCAGAGTCGATGCTTCTGCTTCAGGGCTTTTATGTTTATCCGCTTCTCTTCCTTGTTCTTAGAATGACACTTCTTAATCACCCTTATTTCTTTATGCATCAGGGATCTTCTATCAACCACCTCCCTATCAAATTGGTGTAGTTTAGCATCAAGCAGAGATCTAGCTAGGCATGCCTGAGTCTCCACCTCGGCTCCCCCCAACTTGGTTAGGAGTTTAGGAAAAGACTCTGGTGATGCCGCTACCCTCCTATTTCCCAGGGAGAGACTGTCCCACCAGCAGGCCAGACTATTGTTTAATTTCCAGACATTGTTGCTGGCTGTGGCAATTTGTTCTTTGAGCTAGAGACCACCAGATTTCTAGTCCCCATAGAATCCATCTTTTCCCACTCAACCATCCAGGACAGAGTCAGCAAGAGGAGAGAGTGGTCGCTCAGAGTATTCTGTATTATTTGTTGTTGTTATAATTATCACAACAGACAATATAATAACACTACTAAATAGAACCCACACTGTAAAGGAATGCAGATAACATTGTCTAAGAAGGAAAATGGATGCACTCTGAATACTGGCACGAGGGTAGTTAGGATGGTTAATAATCACAATAGGTTTTTAAAAGGCTTCTTTTCTACAGCAAAAGGGAGACAGGGGGCCTCATTATGATTTTGCCAGTCTGGGAACTACAGTACTGTTAAGCTTGCCGGTACTGTAGTTCCCAGACCGGCAAACTATGCGTTGTGCTCGCGGGTGCCTTTCTGCCCGCCAGGTCGGACCTGGTGGGCAGAGCGGCCCTTGCGAGCACAGCATGTCAGATACACCGGCACTGTTATAAACGGTGCCGGTGCATCCAAACTATGGCGTTGAATGGTAATGGGTACCATCTTTTTTTCGGCGCCTGCAAAAGGACAATTACCGGGTCTGTTAATTGCCCATTCGCGTGCGCCGGAAAATATGCAACTCCGGCAGCCGTGCCTGTTTTACAGGCACAGCTACTGCCAGGGTTGTAATCAGGCCCAGTGTCTTAAACTGTCTCTAGGGGCCTTCTGGGAAGGTTCAGATGACAGAACCACAATGTACCTCTTGCTGTAGTTATTCTTGGTGCTTGACTCAGCTTCAGGGTGCTTTTCAGGCTTCTGCGACAGATTTTGAGACAGGAGTCAGTGGCGGGTATCAAGCAGGAAAACATTTCAGCGAGCGAAGCTTGGTGGACGGCTGCAGGCTGGCCTTCACAGCGACTTGGGGTCAGGATTCAATGTCTCAGTGCTGATCAGCAGTTCTGAAGCACTGGTCGAGCCATTTCGGGTTTCTTTCAGTAACTGCGGCTTGATGGCGGTCAGCATTGCAGTTGGTTGACTGGATGGAGAATGCCCTTTAAGATAGACGGCGGTGGATGCTTGTCGTTACCCTTCTCCCTGCTTCTTCAATGGGTTTAAATTGTCCTTTAAGGGAGATGGCCCAAAGATAAAGAGTGTGTTGCACACAGCTGCCTTGTCCTTGGTTTCGGGTTCAGAGACCTTCTGGAAGTACCTGTTCAGGGAGCTTGCTTCAGAGCCTAGCAGGGCACGCTGTGTGCTGGCTGGGTACCAATTCTGAAGCAGCTGGAGGGTCTTCTGAGTTCTTTTCTCCTTCCCTTCCCTGGGAGAAGTTAAGGGGAGGGGTCTTGCTTCCCTCTTTGGATGCTCCTGGCCTTCCTTAATTGGAAGAAGTTGTAAGGCAGACTACCTTCAGGCTGGGTCCAAGGATGAGTTCTTCTTTCTGCTTCTTGTAAAGTCTTCATATGATCTGCCTATAGAGGGGCCCTAGCCTTCTTTTAAAGCCAAGTGGGCCACAGTAATTGATGCAGGCTGAGCCCACTTTAGTGAACCAATCCTGAGGTCCCTACCAACAATCTTCTGAATGCGTGAGGTTATGACCAGAGAGCTTTGCAACAGGAACAGGTAAAGGGGTGAAACAGGAACAAGGGGTGTCCCAGAACTAATATGGTGCAACCCTTCTCTCAAAAGAAAGAGTTCTGGGCTCACTCCCTTGTGCTACTAAATCCCACCCATCTTCTTGTCTGCTATGATCAAAGAGTCTCTCTGGTTAATTGTCCTCCATTTGTGGTTCCTGATTAAAGTGGCAGATCTCCATTGAAGATGCTGAGAGACCAGCCTCTCTGGCTTCTGCAAACCACATTTGCATATCTATGAATAGGATACCCATAGCAGGGGTGGCCTACTGCCAAAATATTCCGAGACATGTCAATTCACTGTCATTGACACTGAGGATGGAAGCTGTCTAAAGTTGATATAGTTACATGTAAAAGATTGTTGAGTTTCCTGACTCTTTTGTTATCCTCTGCAGCCAGGCCCCATGTGGGCCTGTTTTAAGTACCCCCTGATGGTATGTTAATCGCTTTCACCAGCTGCAGGACCTAGCAAAATAGCAGGGTGGTTCCATGGAGCCGTTGTCAGTTAATCAGGCTGATCATGGCAGGGGGAAGCTTGTCCTCCCCCCTCTTTGGGATGACATTGTGCCATCCTCTGCTGTCACATATCAACTAAATATGACAGCAGCGCACTGTGTCTGTAGGCTGTGTTCATGCCAGAGTGCACAGGTCTAGTTATTTGTTGTGGTGTGAGCATAGGTAAATGTGTGTGGATTAGCCCCACACATTTTCCTGAGGTAAGTCTACCTGCATCCATTTATTTAAAAAATTTAAAAAAGCCCAGGCGGGCCCACACCCACCATGTGGATGGTCAAATTCCTCACATGCCCCCCTCCCTCAAAATGGAAACCACCACCCCACTGAGGGTCTGGTTTGGTATCGAGTTAATAGGTTGAAAACATTTTTTGAATGACAAAAAGGTTGAAAGAAAAATACCCCCCAAAAAAATTTGAATGTATTATTTTTTTAATTTAATGTTTTTTTTTTGGTTTCACAAGTAAAAAAAGGGTTTAGAAAAAAAGGGGTTTGGGGGAAACCCCCCCATTTCAAACAAAAAATAACAAAAAAAGACATTCAACATTTTTTTTTTCGGTATAATTTTTTCGACATTTTTGCATTCAAAATAATGAAATTCGAAATATTAACTATAAACTGTCTGGTTCATCATCTATGTGAAAGTACCAGCTTTGCCCATTTACATTTCCATGCTGGGAGACCTGGTTTGTGCTGGATGACCTTATCTAATTCCTGTAGGGATATGGCCCAGCACAAAAGCTTTGGGTTCTCCGCTTGCATTGCCATTAACCATCTAAGAGGCTGGTGGCCTGCTTGGACTGTTAAGTGAGACCCAAAGATGTAAGGTTTTAGCTTCTTTGTCCAAATGACCACATAAGCTTCTTTTTCAATGATGGCTCAGTTTATTTGCCTTTTTGTCAATCGCCTGCTAATGTGGGCAACAAGTTGCTCTACCCCTTGAGAGTTCAGCTGCGCTAACACTTCTCCAATCACAAAATCACAGGTATCTGACAGTTTTGACAGCCGAGAATCCAACTTACATTTCTTGGCATCTTTTTTGAAGTTCCATCATCATTGGGGCATGGCAATCGTCCCATACCCCTTGATGAACGACCGGTAATACCTGATGAGACTTAGGAAGGCTATCACCTGTGTCTGTGTTGTGGGGATTTCCCAATCCTTCACAGCCTGTACTTTGGCTTCAAGAGGTTGTTTCTTACCTCCACCAACCAGGTGGCCTAGGTAAGTCACTGTGCCCTGCACTATCTGACGCTTCGTGGTCTTGATAGTCAGACCTGCATTCTCAAGGGCCTGTATCGCTTGCTTCAGGTGAGATATTTGGTCCTCCCAGGTGTGGCTGAACACAGCAATGTCATCTAAATAGGCAACACAGAGGTTTGCCAGGCCAGACAAAACCTGGTTAACCATCTTCTGAAAAGTGCCAGGGGCATTTTCCAAACCAAAGGACATCACAGTGAACTGATAATGTCCTTCTGGGGTTGAAAATGCTGACCTCTCTCTTTCGCTCTCTGTCAAGGCAACCTGCCAGTACCCAGCCTCGAGGTCAAAGGTACTCATTCACTTGGCAGCGCCAAGCTTGTCACTGAGTTCATCTGCCCGAAGGATAGAGTGAGCATCTGTCTTCATAACAGAATTGAGCCCCCTGTAGTCCACACAAAAGGAGACTTCATACTTCCCACCAATGGTCTTTTTAGGGACCAGTACCACTGGGCCAGACCAGGGGCTGTGGGATGGCTCTATCACTCCTAGTGCCAACATCTTGGAAACGTCCTGTTTGATGGTGTTTCCATTACTTTATTGGACATCTGGTGAATTCTGCTTTTCAAAGGCTTACTGTCTCTAGTGTCCATATCATGGGTGCATCAATCTGCATGACCTGGAGTCCGTGAAAATAGACCTGCAAACTTTCCCAGAAAACATCGGAAGTCTGTCAGTTGCTTTTATGACAGGTCAGTTGCAAGGTTGACACCATCGATTGACCCATCTGTGGCTTTGGTGTGCAGAAGGTTTGGGAGAAGTTCGGTCTCCTCCTTAGTCTCTCCATCTATCACTTATGCCATGACCAGTACATCCCTGCTATTATTAGCTGGTTGACGGTAAAGACCCTGCACATCTGTTTAGGTCCTTTCACATCAATGAGATGATTTACATCACTGACTTGTTCAAGCACACAGTAAGGCTGTGTCCACTTGTCCTGAAGGGCACTGAGTTTGACAGCTTCTACAATCCACACCAACTGGCCTGGAGAATAAACTGTCATTGTGGTCTTCTTGTCATGCCACTGCCCTTTCAGCCCCTGACTGACCTTTACATTCTTTGTAGACTGTTCCATGTACATTGTCATTCTAGACCAAAGGCCAAGTACACAGTCCACCATATCTCTAATGGGGGATGAGGAGTTGCCTTCCCATCCTTCTCTCACTAGACTGAGGGGACCTCTTACAGGGTGTCCAAACAGAAGCTCAAATGGGCTAAACCCTACTCCATTCTATGGCACCTCCCTGTAGGCAAACAGTAGGCATGGCAGGAGAATAGCTAATTTTCTCCTCAAGTGCTCTTCCAAGCCACCTTTCATGCCTTTCAGGGTCTTGTTTAACTGCTCAACATGCCTGTTGGTTGGTGTGTGAAAGGCTGTGGAGAACCGGTAGGTGACTCCATACTCTTCCCACATAGCCTTCATATACACTGATATGAAGTTTGTTTCCCTGT
The DNA here is from genome assembly GCF_040938575.1 of Ambystoma mexicanum. Lineage (NCBI taxonomy): Eukaryota > Metazoa > Chordata > Amphibia > Caudata > Ambystomatidae > Ambystoma > Ambystoma mexicanum. The sequence continues at coordinate 919,569,814 of NC_090932.1, read as the reverse complement.
CAGAAATTACTTACTTGGGAAAACCAATAAAGAAGAATATCCCAATTAGATCCTACGCAAACCACGGGGCTTTGATGATCATCAGAGGGACATCCTCAGGGTACCTAGTGGCATGGTCTACTACCATCAAATGTATCCGTTCTCTGAGCTGGTTTGGGGATCCAAAGGACCCTCAATGTCCATGCCTATTCTCTTGAAAGGCCACCCAACCACAGTTAGTGGAATTAAGGGCTCCATTCGTGGCACCGCCTGACTTGCCAAAAGCTTAACAAGTCGTGCAGGACCATACAAAATCATGACCTTTTCAGCAAAATGGGGCCAGTGAGAGTCCGCAGACAACCAGTTTGATGTCTTAGTCACTCTCAAGTGACCCGCTAAAAGAATCTGGTGAGCCAAATCCAAAAGGAACTTTCTGTGGCATTGGGGAATCACCAACTTTCTGGAGCCCTCACCCTCAGAGTATTTTGGCTCACTGCACAGAAGTCCATCCTTCCAGTACACTTTGAACAGTCCAGGGGCCTCGCCCCTTAGCCTGCTCCGCCACCTACCCCCACAGGCCTGCCAGAGTCGGACACTCTTTCTGGGCTTTTAAGATGTCAATTGGAACTGAGCCTCCAACCATGGTAAACTCATCAAGCTTGGGCAGGCCCTTCAGATTGGAAACTACCTGGTCCTCCACCTCAGGTGCCTTTGCTGCGGCAGGCAATGCTGAAGTCACTGAGTCCCCTACTACCAAAGTAAGGTTTTTGGTGGCTACTGGCCCATCTCCCACAGGAGTAGGCGACTCAGCAGAACTGGACCAGGGATACCGGTCATGCCAGTCCCTCACACAAGCCCTCTGTAAGTACTCCAGACCCTAAGGCTCTGAGAGTCTTCAATCTGGTGGCCTCTTTGGCCTTCGATATGGTGACTGCGGTTACTATCTCAGGGTTAAGAAGATCATTACCCAAAAGACATGGGACAGAGGGTGAGTCTTTCACCAGTACACAGTGGTGGGTAGTTTCACCCTGCCAACTAAACTCTACTATCGCCAAGGGGCACTTACTCTGTCTGTCACACCCACTGACTTTACAATCAGGCCCAGCAACATACTGTCCTGGCTGTACCCACTGCCAGGTGACACCAGTGATGCTAGCCGTGGTGTCTTGGACCGTAAGTACCATTGAGTATTGTTTGGAACTCGGACCTCTACTGGAGATTTGGTACCCTTCTCACTTAGTGCAACTAGGCAACATCCAGCCACGTCTTGGCCCAGTGGGAAGTCCTCCTCTAGGAGACCTAAACTAATGATGGCCTTCTCCATGAGTCCATGAGTCCAACATCCACTATAGTCAGCCATATCTCGTATTTAGCCACCTTGTGTTAGCCATATCTCGCCTTAAGCCCATTTGTGTTAGTCAGCCATATCTCACATTTAAACCATTTGTGTTAGTCAGCCATATCTCGCCTTTAGCCCATTTGTGTTAGTCAGCCATAATACGCATTTAGCCCATTAGCGTTAATCAGCCATATCTCGCATTTAGCCCATTTGTGTTAGTCAACCATATCTCGCCTTTCGCCCATTTTTGTTAGTGAGCCATATCTCGCATTTAGCGCATTTGTGTAGTCAGCCATATTGTGCGAGGTATTCTCTTTTCACAATTAGCCTAAATGTGTGAGACTGTGATATTTGTCTTTTCCCCTGTTTGTGTTCGTCATCTCGCACACCCTGCATGATTATTTTTGACTTTCACCTATTTCTGTGAACTGACCACCTTCTGCATTTCCCTAATGTCGTAGCTGGTGTCTGTGATGAAGATGGCATCCCCCAAATTGCCTGCAGTGCTGTGCAGAGTGTGGATCTATCTCGTGACACCACCCCAGAAGGGGCAGAAATACCAAGAGTGGACTGCCAGCGTGGGTAGACATGACATGAACAGCTGAATGAATGGGAAGCTCTGCAACACACATGCAAAAACTGCAAGCAATGACACACTAGACCCCCATCACCATGTGCCCCAACACCCATGCAGCCGGATGAGCCACCCTCATGACAACTCATCAATAAGTGCCCTAGAGTGACAGCCTCCCTCACAACAATACCCTACAACCAGTGCCCCCGATTGACATGCAAAAACAGCAAGCATAAAACTACCAGCCAACTGACACCATGTGTTCCCGCACCCATGAAGCCAGACCTGCTCACATCAGTACAAGGAACAAAAATACACACCACACAGTGCCAGATTCCCTGCCATCAAATACAGCACAACAAGTGCCACCGTGAGTGCATTCGAGTTACCTGCACATGATACTCACCTGCATGGCATCCATAGCCTCCCCTCTGAAACAACATTCTGAACTTGCAAAGACATGCATTGCATCAATGTAGAGACAACGGAAAGCCATATCAACTCCCCTATGGAACAAGGAAATAGCCATGGATCATCCATTGTCAACGTCCGGAAGTACAAGAAAGCAAGTGTCCTCAACTTTCAACATACTACCAGCTAAACTCACCAACACAGAAATCACTGGAAGCGAAGGAAACGATTACTTGCACAGCATGACATGCCTCCTGGTAAATGGCATCAGCCCCCCCCCCTCGGATTGTCAAGGGTTTTGACCCATGTTGAATCAATAGACTGGGTAGATGTGGGGATGAGCTGTCGCCGCCCATCATTCTCTCCCAGAACAAACTAAATCAATAAACTGGGTGGATGTGGGGATGAGCTATCGCCGCCCAAATTCACGCCAGAATAGGAGAACTGCGCAGTTGGCACGAGACCACTCCAAAGATACAACCTTCTTGTGGGGGGCTACACATCACCACTCTACTGTAAGGATGCCATCAAAACAATGTTAAGCAAGGGTCCTATACTATCAAGCAAAAGACCACTCTATTGAAATGCAGTAATTCAAGACAACTCAAAAATGGATGCAGTACCGACAAATTCCCCAAGGTGGCGCTAGCGGTCTAAACTCTGACAGGGAAACTGTATTTAGGAGTTGCAAGAGGGGCAGGGACTTCAAAGCTTGTTAGTTAATTGGAAATCTTAGCCACCTGCTGTTCCCAGAGGCCAAGAGTTTGGGAAACCTTAACACCTCAGAGATTCCCACACTAGGAGGCAGGATATCACATGACCCTGTTGATTGATTGAGGAGAGACTTCCAGGCAGCCTGCTGGAGCCCACACAAAAGGCTCTTTCTGTTGAATGGGGTATGTTAATTTTGAGTGTTTCCTGTCAACAGCCCTCTGCCAGCAAGGAGAGACATGTGATCACTGACCCACCCAGACTTCTGGAGGCAGACCCAAACACTTGGGGGGTTGAATTGCAATAAATATATATTTTATAGAAACAGTGATAATTTATTGTAACCAAATGACAGGAATGTACAACTTTGAGAGTCTTAGTTTGAAAAATGCCCTCACGATTTGAGTCCAAACTCCAAGTTGTACCATGTTCTGGGGCCAAACCCCGCTAATTATGATTATTGTAGACAATATGTTTAAGCTAGAGACATGGAAAGTTACTGGGATATATGTGGAAGGGAAATGTACCTTTGTATAATTTTTGATGAAAAACCAATGTTGCAAAACCCACTAAAATCGAAAATAAGTTGCCATTTTTGAATGCAAGCTCCTAGAAACGCCAGAGTCCGGTTAGGGACTATCTTTAGTAATATATGATGTGTGTATGTGATGTCAAACAACTGTGTACCTGGGAAATATGTATTTGGATCAGGAATAGATTTGTGTGCACATTGACCAGGGGAGTGTCATTTCTGCAGGTCATAAAAATGACATCACTCTGACACACTATCCCTTCCCAAATCAGGGACCAAAGAATCTATTGACCTATCAAATCAAGAGAGGAGCAGGCTTAGGGATGCTAGCCTCTCCACCCACTTTTCAAAACACATAAAAAGAGACTGCTGGGACAGGTAGAGACATCAAATCCATTTGCTGCGGAGCATGCTGACCGACGACTTCACGTCCAGAGATCCAGACTTCAAATCCATCAACCTCCGGAACCTGTAGCAGAAATTAACTCCAGAATTTGTAACAGAGAGGCCTGAATCCACCAGCTGAATCCTCTTCAGCAGGCCTAAAAACCAACCAAACTATTCAACAGCCGGGCGAGCTGTTTGAATTTTTGCCAAGAATTTTTGCAAGAACCTGTAGCAGTATCCAGAAAGCAGTGCTGTATCCGGAACCCGAGAGAACCACAAACCAGATCGTTGTGAGCAGATCCGGTGCTTGACAGACCCAGAGAGCAGAGCTGACCCAGATAGCCGGGACTTCAGAACCACCCGCCGGAAGTCCCGTCCAACCTGACCAGACCGAGACGAGGCCTATTTCAAATTGATATTGTGAGTACCTAGCAGAACTGTGCAGAACCAATCTCTTAGTTAAAATAATCTAATCCAAACTATTTTAACCTAAGTAGAACAGCCTCCTAGAAATCGTGTCATCTGTCATTTTAAAAGCTGCACAACTGTCACCTGTCAATTCTGCAGCTGCAAGCTGTCACCTGTCATTTTGAGTTTTACTTTAAATCCGAAAATCTACCTTTATTAAATATTAAATCGTCCGTATCTCAGGAACCGTTTGCGCTAGGAACGAGATTTAGCTTAGAATCTAGGCTTTCCAACGAACGACTTCCTTCTCCCTATACTTTTTCCGTAATCGTGAGACACGCACTCGCGAAATTTACAGCGATTTGCGATTTTGGCTCAATTTCTCCACTTGTCAAAATAGCAGCTCCATTCTTTCCTTTGTTAAAATCCGTTTGCAACCTGGTAGTTACGCATAGAGCATTGCTAAAGTGAGCCTGAACTAATATAAAGTATCTCTCCCTCACCCTGAACCTCCTGCAGGGAATTAAAATCAATTTTAGCATTTTCACTTCCTTGCAAACCACATTAAAGTAATTTGCCTGTGTTTAAAACTCATCCCTGTTTTCTCTAAGCTTGCTGGGGGAACTGGAACTGTGTATTGCATTATAAAGTGTGATTTGTTGGGATTCTTGGAGACTGTGTGCTCTCCTTCCGTTTCTTGTATTGGATAGGGGGGGAGTGAATTGTCAAAAAAAAAGTGATCATATTACCTTTTGCTAAAATCATAACAAGTTATTTCTGTACTGTATTTCATTCCACCTTGCGTTTCCTTGAACCATATAAAGCATTCTTTCCCACCTTATTCTTCTGTTCCTATTCATAAGTTACCTCTTGCTGACTACTGCTCATATTCACAAGTGTAATATCCATTATCAAATTATTTATAGAAGTGTGATATATATATATATATATATCTTGTTTAAATTTTCAAATAAACCTTTTAATTTGCAAAACAAACCTACTTCTTGGCTCAGTGGGGTCAGGTGGATTCTAAGAGGGGGGTGTTATACAAGGGTTGTCATCCAGAGTACTGAACTGGATACAAAAATACATCAATAAGGGTTTTCCTCAGCATCCCAGACTAGGCATTGACTTAGCTGTAGTGTTGATTGAATATCGCTTACAGGATGCGGCCACAAGTGGGGACACTGTTTGCAGGTAGACAAGTCCTGCATACCTACTGTCAGGTATCATGTGTGCCTTTGGGTCACCAATTGATGCATGGTAGGAAAAGGACTCCAAGTGGGGAGGTGATGGTCTCTGGAGTGGAAGTACAAGTGTGGTAGCTGATGAGAAGTTTGACAGAGGGCACAGGTGAGACAGGACACTGAGTGATGAATGTATAGCAGTGGAGTGGAAAGAGAGCGAGGGATAGGAGAATCTCTGTACAAGGAGCAGACTGGCTGGTGGGAAGATGAGGAGAGACATGTAGTATGTTTTAGTGGGGGCGGGCATAGAGAAGGTGGGTAAGAGAGGAAGACAGACACAGAAACACATGAATAAAAACCAGCATGGTCAGAGAGCCTGGAAGCCACATGGAAAACAAGCACCTTTTGGGAGCGAGGAAGGACAAAAGTGGGTAACAAGGTAGGCCAGACTGGAAAACTAAGACCACCTGTGAAAGGTCAATCAGCAGCTTCACTTCACAGAAACAACATCCAGAAATCAACATGCCATGTAAACCTAAAAGAGACCCATGTCTGCAACATCCCAGCAAATAAGTGCCTCCAACCACATGCCCATAACCTGCAACAACCCCCTCCCCCCGTTGGACACCACTGTAAATTGACATGAGGAGAATACACTGCTGTTCAATCACCCTCCAACAGACCACACATCGTGGACGTGAATCACAGGGTACAGTGGCAACATCTACAGGGAGCACAGAGGAACAGAAGGTGGGGGGAGTGGACAGTGTAACACATGCTTGTGGACCAACACACATCTGCACTGACATTTACTGTGACTCCGCCAGGAAGAAAACGTGGGAAAATGCATTCAAATATTGTGGTGATGACTTATACAGATATAACATGAGAAACTGCTCATACTTACCTACTGACAGAGCTGCATTGATGTGATTCCCTCATCACCTCCACCGGAATCTGTACCTCCTCATTTGTGAGAAGAGGGCCATTGCCTGGCAGAGGGCATGAGTACTTGGGAGGTGAAACGGTGCAGGGCGGACCCCCATGGAGTGCAATCACTGGATGTTTCAGGATCACTGCAACAACATGGGACATGGTATGTCGCCAGCCATAGTACCAAACCATACATGGTGCTGACGGTGTGCGGTGCAAATACCTTTAACATATGTGGGAAAATTTTATCAACCCATTGTTACCTGCACATGCCATCCTGTAGTTCTCAAGGCAACCATGGCAGTTGACACCACAGTGCATGGCTGTATCTCCATTACTGCACTCATCAATCCATTGAGAGGGCAACAGCACATCTCTCAAGGACAAAAATAACACAAAATAAAAGTCTATCTTGGAATGGGGAAAAAAACATGCCTCCAACCTGGACAGGGGTATCAAAAATAAAGAAAAATGGGTCCTTCCCACTTTGCCATGAAGACTCACCATCAGCTATTATTCACCTTGGTATGTCTAGTATTGTCCCTTTCATTACACAAGTGAAGTTGCATAGTCACAAGGCCTGCTATACATTTGTGCTGACAGCTGGAACTGTCTAATTCTGCCATTAGTCAGCACCATTGCGAAAGGAACATGAGACACCCTGCTTCTGGTGGGAAGGGCGACATTCCACGGTATGTGCTGGAATACTTGTGGGGGATACTCTGAAGGCTGCCCACCTCCCAGGGACATAAAAATCTACTATTTCATTGGTCCTCCCAGGAATACCACTCTGTTCAGCTTCCCATTCTGAAAATTCACATAGCTACGACAGACAGTTGTAGCTATGTGAACGGTTTTCTGGCTCAGGTCCACTTCTTCTGTACCCCTGAGTGCCAGCAGACTTGGCTTGCCCCCCGTCATTAGATCATCCAGTGCTGTTTTAGCTGCTTTGGTCTGAAAATTCACATATCTACGACAGACAGTCATAGTTATGTGAACGGTTTTCTGGCTCAGGTCCACTTCTTCTGTACCCCTGAGTGCCAGCAGACTTGGCTTGCCCCCCGTCATTACATCATCCAGTGCTGTTTTAGCTGCTTTGGTCTGCCCATGACGTGCAGCTTGAGCTCCATCTCCCTCTTCCCTGACCCATGGTGCTTTGATCATGTGATCAGACCAGGTTTCCCGGGCAAGGCCCAACCTGGCGGCATCCCTGCCAAATGTGTTTACCTGGGATTTTTCCCTATCTCCTAATAACATAGATGGTTCCCTGGGCCAATGGCATACTCAGTGCATCCCTACCCCCACATTTTCCCACAAAGTCTTCTTTCATGGCGTAACTATAGTTTTGTCCATTTGTGTACCTGTGTTTTTCCCTGCTAGGAGGTGCCCCTTCCCCTCTTGCTTACTTTCGAAGGTGGTAGGTATGCCCCCCTATCAGATGCTAAATTAGCACCTTTAATACACCTGTCACGCCTTACACCTGTTCAATGCTGATGAGTTGACTCATGGCCTCTTCTATTGGTGTCAGCTCCTCCTCCTCTGATGCCCCCCCTAGAGTGGCCAGTGCAGAGGCCAGGTTGGAACTGAGTTTATGCTTCGTCCTCCGCATGAGATATTTCCACAGCTTCTGGACCTGTTCTGCCTCTCCACACCGAACGCATTGATGTGGTCAGTGAAAAGCTGTCAATGCAGCAATGCACCAATCGACATGCAACTGTAAATGTGCTCCCTGCATATGGAAACATCTCACAATGGTGTGTAAATGTGCTCCCTGCATATGGAAACATCTCACAATGGTGTTCGATCACATATTAAACTAGGATCGGGAGCACTTGCTCAGTGAAGCACTCTTCCTCTGCAGACCCGTCTCCTGTGACATGTCTTTAGTTGGAGCCTCTTCCTGATCTGCAGGGCATTCATTCTTGGCACTGGTGGCCCTAGGTGGCTGCAACCACATCGACATCCACGTCCCCAACCCCGACCCTGTCTAACTCCTTTCCCTCTTGGGGCCTTCCCACTCATGTTTCAGATGTTAAGGAGAAATGGAAGGCACAGCAAGATATTGTTCGGGGCAATATGAGGAAGGGAACAGTCTACGTGATGTGTGAAGTAGATGTGTGGTCCAGCAAGGCTCCAATGTATCCGAAAACCAAATGTATGCATACAGGATATGTTGGCAGATGCACCCTTCAGCTCAATAATTGCATACGCTATACCTAGAAAGCTCTGGAAAGGTGAATAAAGCTGTAAACGATACACAGAGGCACACCTAAACTCAAACAATATGTACGCTATACCCGGAAAACATCTGAAAGGTGAATAAAACAGTATGCGATATCCACCCCAATACCAGAAATTGCATACGCAACACACCGTAGGCCGCAAAATGAGAAAAATACATGCGCATATGCGTAGAGACAGCCCCCAAAATTAAAAATGGGGTATGCGTTACCTGAAGGAAATGGCTTGCGTAGCAATACGAAATACGTGAATGCAATACTTGTCTGGCTCGTACCTTCGCGCACACAAACAGTGATGCATGTCGCCATACATTTTATTACACCATCATTGCCATGAGCCAAATAGGCATGCTGTGTAGGTGCACTGTGTCCCACGTGTAGGATGTAACTTACGCTTTAAGGGCATTTACTCTATTATCGGCTGCTATGGATGAGAGATGCACACCAGAATTCTTCCTGCATGCAAATTGCTGATTTTGCCTCCTCTGGCCCTGCTTTGTCTAGACACTCATTATCTACTGCTGCCTTATCGAGTGTGAGTGCCGGCTTGCAACCAGCACTGTCTTGGAGTGCCAGCTATCCTACTTTTGCCTGTACTCCTGTGTTGTGCCTTTGACCACCTTTTCTGTATTTGGGACTGCCACCTACCCCTGCCAACATCAGCAAAGCACCTACCCAGGACCCTTCAAAGCCATACCTGCCTCGGGGGTACCATGTCAGGTCCATCGACATCCTCAGAAGAGCGCAAAATCCCAAGTTGAAGCAGAAGGCTGCCAACTTCACCTCCACCGAAGTTAGCATCCTGGTGGATTGGGTCCTGGGCACCTATGATATCCTCTGTCACCCAGCAACGCAGCTGGGCAACGACACAAGGCTAAAGATCTGGGATGACATCACAGCTGCCATCAAAACAGAGGGGGTGGCAGACCACATGAAGAATGCGGTCTGGAAAAGTTTGGACAACCTCTAGGCCTGTAGCCCTTCCAAGGTGGTGGCAGCACCCCGCCAAGGAGCCCACTGTGGAGGTGTACTGAGCGAGCTGCCACTGCTTCTCCCAGGTAGAACTGTGGGTCCTTGAGAGGTTCTATCTGGACATTTACACACAGATCTGTGCCTGGAGAAGTCATCTGGAAGCTGCTTGTGAGTACCCATCTGGAGAAATGCTTTACAGTGTGTGTGTGGCATGGATGTTTGCTGGTGCCACATTCTTTTTGAAGCTTGTGTGTGGTGTGAGACGCAGCAGCTTATTCCTCATGCCAATGCTCGGCCTATGTGGCATCAGACATTGTATGCTGGCATATCCACAGGTATTTGCAGATTTGTCATCAGTGACTTGTTGGACTCAGGCACATACTGTGTGAGATCATGGACCAAGTGCAGGGGCAGTATGGATGCAGGCATGCTATGTTTTGACCATGTGAGAAACATGCATGATTGACTCCTCCATGTGTGGAACACCTGCAAGTGCATCCATGCAGACAAATCTGCTGAGAGTGACAAATGTGCATGGATGTCTGTGAATGTCAAGTTGTTGCATTGACATCTCCAGAACAGGGATGTGAAATCTCATCCCACTGCATTTGGAGCGCACATGTGCATGTGTACATGCAATATGTGTAATTTGGGCCACACAACATGAGCAATTTATTTCCAGATATGTGTGGTGGTACATGCTCCTTGCTTGCAGGTCATGCTGTCACAAATGCATGTTGGTGACTGTGTTTGTGTGGACAGTCTTTATTCGGTGAAGTGTTCCTCCCAATGGATGGCCATCCACCTGCACACATCAGCTATCACCCAGTGGATGCTCCCATGTTATGTTGCACATCTGCCACTCAAATGCTTCATCTTCGCATGTGAGTATTTTTCAATCTGACTGTACACATCATCCATCTCCTTGGCTCACACGCTCTCCTCCTTTGCTCACACACTCTCAGAAATCCTTCACATTACCGGAACACTTGATGTTCAACTTGTGTTAGTTGCAGGGGCTTTGACTGCTATTTATTTATTTATTAATTGGTTTTCACTGAGCCGAAGCCCGCAGGCATCAGAGCGCAACAGGGAATACAAGACGAACAACACAAAAACTCTTAGGGAAATCTATCATAATCTTCAATTTTTTTCAAGTTTGGACTGGATTGTGAGTTCATTTAAATAAGTGGGTGTTCATCTTTTTTCTGAAGCTGTGGTAGTTCCTTTCTCGTCTTAGCTTGACAGGGAGTTTATTCCATATTAGGGCTACTCTGACTGGGAAAGCTCTGTCCATTCCCTGTGAGCATTTGAACGGGGTGCTTTTTATTTGGTTCTTTCCTTCTGATTTTAGGGATTTTCTAGGTGTGTATAAGGGGACCCTTTCATGAAGATAACCCAGAGCCTGTCCAAATAAGCACCTGTGTGCCAAGGTCATGCTCTTGAAAATGATTCTTTCTTCATCTGCCGCCAGTGAAGATCAGTTTGGTCTTTGTTCTCTCCATGGCCTTTTTTTTATTATTGTCACCGAATTGTTTATAATTGTTTGGCACTTGGCCACGCAGCTTTTACTTGCGCCTAGCATCAAAGCATTTCTGTATTCCAGCCGTGATAAAAAAAATTGGCTCTTGCAATTGGTGCTGTGTTCTCTTCGCTTAAATACGCTCTAATGAACCGAAGTAGGCGATTGTGGTATTTGCAGTTTTATTTGTAGGTGCATTAACTGAGCCTCAGCACCTAGTGACACTTCCAGTGTCCTGCCTAGAGTTTTCACTTCATCTCTAACTGGGTTAGCCAAATCCTTGATGTTAAAAGACTTGTACTGGGGGACTGAGTTTATGCATTGCATTGGTAAAGATCATAAGCTCAGTCTTCTTTGCATTTAGGCATTTAGGCACATCCAGTTCGAAAGCATCCATGCCTCGATGATGTTATATATGTCTCCTAACTTTGCGATGTCATGGCTGTAACTCCCACTAAGTTCAACCACCTCCTGAGTGTCATCAGCGTAGTTGGTGAAAAATGCTCCAATACTCTCTAGCACAATAGAGAGACACCTCAGGTATAGGTTGAACAATAGCGGGGAGAGACAAGCGCCTTGAGGGATGCCACATTCAATAGGCAATTCCGCATAGAATGTATCTCCCCAACGGATTTTGGATTTTCTCCCAGAGATGAAGGAAGTCAGCCATTTAATGGCAACTGGGAGCAGTTAGCTCTTCAACAAGGACCCACTGGAGTTGCTTGTGGTCCAGCAAATCAAATGTGACACTTAAGTCAAGCAGTACAAGTAGGCCTATTTTATCTTCATCCTTGATGTTTAACATGTGAGTTTGTAGGTCTATCATGGCTGTTTCGGTACTGTGAGCCAATCTGAAACCAGATTTTTCTTTGTGTAAGAGAACATTATTTTCTACACATTTTTGTACTTGTGCTGTCGCAACCTTGTCCATGATTTTAAGGACAAAATTGCAGTTTGTTATTGGCCGCAAGTTGCTAGGTTCCTTCGGATCCAGTCCAAGTTATTTTAGCAATGGGGCGACAGTGACAGTTTTGATGTTCTCTGGGATTATAACTTCTTTAAAAGATGCCTTCAACATCTTTGTTAGTATAGGTGAGAACATTTCTTTATTATCTAAGATGATATTTGGGGGAAGAATGTTCTCTGCACAGGCTGATGGTTTCATGGAATTCAATATGTTCAACATCTCTTCCGAGCTTATTGGTTGAAATTCAAATGTATTGCTAATCTCTGGAATCGTCGTCAGAGTAACTGGTTTGGGCTGGAATGGTTGTGCCGTTGTGCACTTCGGATGCTGTCTCTTGCCTTGATTATTTTGTTGGCAAAGAAATCTTGCACTCTATTACAGTCTTCCTGAGATGGGGTTATAGGTGTGATAATGCTTTAGGTTTCTCAATTGATTTCAATATTTGAAATAGTTTTCTAGAGGAGTTGGAGGCCTGGTGAATTTCATCATTAAAGAAGTTCTTTTTTGCCTTGGTGATGCTGTCTTTATATTGTTTCTCTAGTACTTTCCAATTGTTCTTATTTTGTTCTGTTGGGGATTTCTGCCAGATGGCCTCTCTCCTCCTTTTTTCCTTTTTCAGTTTCTCAAGTTTGGGGTTAAACCATTTTTGACGGTTTTTGTTTGCTCTAACTAGCTTGTTCTTCAGGGGCACTTCTTGCTCTAGTAGTTTTTGTGTATGTGTGTTGTATTTTAGCATAATCTCCTCTCATGTGTCGTCTATTGAGCTTTCTTCTAAAATAGTTTTAAGGCAAATTTCTAGTTTGTCACAGGTGATGTTCTTGTAATTTCTGTTCACGATTCTTACATGTGCATTGTCCTTTCCTAGCTGCTCACTTTTTACACTCAGGGTGAATAATACTTTGTAGTGGTCGGACCATACACATGGAACCGTTTTCCCAATTTGGGCATCAATATTATGGGTAATCACCCAATCGAGTTGATTCCCTTTGTCTGTGGTAGGTTCTGAGTTTACTACGTGGTATGTGAGATTGTATAGTGCCTTTTCCAATTCAATTGCTTTCTTGTCCTCTTTGTTGCCTCTCCACCTGTTTAAGTCACCAACAACTAACACTGATGAATTGGGGCCTTTAATGCAGGAAATCTACTGGATGATTTCATCATTAAATTCCAATGTTAGAGAAGGGGGTCTATAGATCACTAGTATGTTGATACAATTATTGTTTGTTGGTGTGTATTTGAGGTGTAGGACCTCGCATACTTGACAGTTTGTGGATGAGGGAAATAAATGAATAGAGTCCTTTATAATCACTGCCACTCCTTCACCTGTTCCTGTTTCCCTATTTTTATGGTGTAAGGTGTAACCCTCAGGTACTGCCTTCTCTATCTTGGGGCCACGGGGGTCTTGGAGCCAGGTCTCCGTAAGACACAGCATGACTAGATCCTCCTCAGTAAGTAGGTCATGTATACTTGACGCATGCTTGTTCATTGATCTAGTGTTCAGTAAACAGATTTTAAGTTTCTTATTTACATTTGGGAGTTTGGGTAGGTTTTCCTTCACTGTTAGGTGATGTTTCTTTCTCCTGTTTCTACGAGTATGCCATTCAGTGTGAGTTTTAATCAGGAGGACAGGGGTTTGGGATTTCTCAGGTGTTTGGGTGTTTATACTGTCCTTTCCTCCCACCCTTCTGGCTTCCATGTCATCTTGTAAAGCTCGCTGTACCTCCCCCAACCATTGTTGGTGTCGGTCGGAAGGCATTTCAAATAGATGTAATGGAGTGCTCGTTACCTTGCTGGGGCCAGAGGAAGGGGCAATCGGCTGTCAGTTCCTAAAAACAAGGTATATGAATAAAGTATGCTGTGGATGTTTACTGCTTTTGCGGTGGGATCATCATGCTGCAATTGCCTTTACTTTTCATGCATTATTTATCTGTGCTGTGAGTGTGAGCAAGACCTTGAGTTGCTGATTGCATCTGCATGCGTTCGTTTTGCATATGCCACCAAGTGCAGGTAAAAAGACTCCTTTTCCTCCTTCTCTACTCTGCCCTCCCTGCTGGCCCTTACTTGTGTCTGAGTTCCACACTTGACAGGGCTACATTAGTGCACTTATTGGAAAGTTATAATTGTTCAGAAATGCTGAGTTTGCTACTTCCTCTGTGTTTCCTCGTGGCTTTCTTGCTGTATGTCGCGAGCACTGAATGTGATGAAGGGAGGTGTATGGGTTTAATGGGCGGCTGCTTGAGGCTGTGATTCCCTTCATTCATTGATTTCTACATGCTATTATGCACACACACATTACATGTGACTCTGTCCTATCAGTGATCGCTTGGACTTGAGTCCTCCTAGGTCATTCAGCTACAGCGCTTTTAGGCCATTGCAATGGTACGCCACATTGCATTACATTTCTTTATTATGTCATTTGTGCATGGTGCATTCACAGTGTAGCTGGTGCTACATTCTGCTTTCCTGTTGCTGTGCAACTGGTTGTGATATATCAGGGAGTCCTGTGATGAGCTATGGACATGAATACTGCAGCAGTGTCCCCAGTTGTTCAGGCTAGGGATGGATATGCGGCTGGTGTGCATCATGTTGGAGGCAGGCCAATGGAGTTGAGGTCAGTTGTTGTTAAATATTGGACTGGTAGGGGGTAATGTGTCAGGGTCAGGCTATTGTGGTCTCAGAGGTGAGGGCGGCTGGTGGGTGGTGTCAGTACCAGAGTGGCTGCCTGGGGGTGGTGGCAGAGGTGAGGGGGGCTGGTGGGTAGTGTCAGGGCTGCCTGGGATTGTGTTGAGGTGAGAGTGGCTGGTGGGTGTGTCAGGACCTGAGGGGCTGCCTCGGGGTAATGTCAGAGATGAGGTGGAGCTGGTGGGTGGTGTCAGGACCTGAGGGACTACCTGCGGATAGTGTTGGATGTGAGGGGGGTCGGTGGGTGGTGTCAGGACCCGAGGGGCTGCATGGGGGTTGTGCTGTAGGTGAGGGTGGCTGGTGGGTTGTGCATGACCTGAGGGGCTGACTGGGGTTGGTGGCAGAGGTGAGGGGGCTGCTGTGTTGTGTCAGGTCCTGAGGGGCCACCTGAGGTTAGTGTCAGAGGTGAGAGGGCTGGCGGGTGGTATCAGGACCTGAGGGGCTGACTGTGGGTAATGTCAGAGGTGAGGGGGCTGGTGAGCGGTGTCTGGTCTTGAAGGGACTGCTGTGCAGTAGGGGTAAATTCCAGGAGTTTGGTTGCGTTGGGAGTAGGGTGGACGGTTTGTAGTTTTGCAGGGGTTTCTTATGGGAAACATCACGCAGAATTACAGGGTTGCAGCCATTACTTATGTGAAACCTTGTGCAGATTAGCAGTGGTGCAGCTGTTACTTACGGAGGGACCTCGCCCACAATCGCAGGGGTGCAGCCATTACTTACGTGGGACCTCATGCAGATTGGCAGGGGTGCAGCCGTTACTTAAGTGGGACCTCACATAGATTGGCAGGGGTCCAGCCATTACTTATGGGGATCCTCGCGCAGAATTGCACGGGTGCAGCCATTACTTACGTGGTACCATGTGCAGATATGCTGGGGTTGCAGCCTTTATTTAAGGGGGAGCTCGCACAGTGTCATTTGGGTGCTGGATGTTGGGTAAGAGGTGGACGCAGAGGTTTGTGGAAAGGTTGGTCTATGATTTTGGTTTGTGGGGGGCGTGTTTGGCCGTTCCCCGTGCAGCTCGGCTTTGGTATGCGGATCAGGTTGCTTTGCAATTTGGACTCCATGAATACGCAGACCGTGCATTGGAAACATTTGCGCGTAGGGCCACACGGAGGCATTTTCAGCGCGAGAACTTTGCAGGATCAATGCTGACTTTTCTGTGAATCAGGCGCAAAGTGTGAATTTTGTATTTGCGGGGCATAAATGTTTGCCTTGAATATGTGGGCATGACAGAGTGTAGTGAGGGACCCCGTTCCTACCAAGGAGAATTTGGGTGGGGGTTAGCTCCAGAGAAATTTATTTTTTTAAATGGGAGTGAAAAATTGGGTATGAAGCTTCACAGTTTTTAAATTAGTATGGAAGGACATCACCAACAGTGAACAGCCGCATTTTCCAAGAAATGTTCATGATGCCTTTTCCCACAACATGTGCAAGTAGGAAAAACATATTCATGCTGGCTGTGAGCATACATGTCCATGCCAACTACACCAATATATGCTAGTTTTACAATTTAAGAACTTACTCCTGTTGTATTTGCCAGTAAAACACCCATGCCACATTAAGAAACCATGTCCAGATTGGCGACAGTAATGTAGGCAAGGCTAGGCAGGTAATACACGTATTGTGTTCGCTTTACCCTTGATGACCAGTGTAATAATGCCATGCCGCAGTAAGAAAAAAATGCTAAACTGGCTACACCAATGTAGGCCAGTCTGGCCAAGTAATAACATTTATCCTGTTTGCTGTACCATTGCTGCACAGTAAAAAAAAAGCTATGCTGCAGTAAAAACATATATCCAGACTTGCTGCACCATGAAAGCCAGTATAGCAACATTATAACACTCACATTACTGGCTATACCCTTCACACCATTAAAACTGTCATTCTACAATAAAAATGATACTAATAAGACTGGTTGCCCCAATGTAGACTTGTCTAGGCATGATATGATGATTATCCTGTTTGCTTTACCATTGATGCACAGTAAAAAAAGACATTCCACAGTAAGAAGGTATATCCAGAATGGCTGCACCAATTACGAGAATCTAACAACACTATAACACTCATCATGCTAGCTTTACCTTTGTTACCAGTACAACATGTCATGCACCAATAAAAAAGCATAACTAGACTGGCTTCACAGATGTAGCCCAGTTTAGACATGGAATAACACTTCATGTATGTTTTACAATTAATTCACAGTAGTATATGGCATGCTACAGTTAGAAAGTATAGCCTTATTGGCAGCACCAATGAAGGCCAGACTAACCTTGTAATAACATTTACCATGTTGGCTTTACTCTTTATGCCCAGTAAAAAATGTCATGCCGCAGTACAAATCATGTCCTAACCCATTACCAACCTCCCAATCAAAGGCCCTATCTTTGCCAGTTACGCACATGCATTGACACAGCATTCATTCAAACACATTCCCTCTCTCATTCACACTGGCACCTATACCGCATCCACACAAATTTACACACACACCCATACAGCATTCATACACTCTTTCATTTACACACGCATTTAAACAACAAAATAAACTCTCTCATTCACACACCGTCAAACGTCATACATTGCTCACTCAAGCACGCACACCTAAAGATACAAATCCATGCATACACACATACATATTTTCCTTACCTGCATCCCCGATCCAGACTCCGCCTGGCATGATGGCCCTCTGGCTCCCACGCAGCATGCTACAGGAACCCTGATGCAAAGAGATCTTCCTGGCTCCCAATGGCCTGGAGGCAAATTGATGCCTGCAGTGCCCCTGCCGGCAACCATAATGGGCCAGGCAAAGGCTGGGCAAGGAAAACGTCCCCGGCATTGCATGGTCCGCTGGAGATGTATGCTGTGTTATTTTAAACTTTCAAGGGGAAACCATGTTTCCCTTTGACTGTTAAACCAGCTCAGGGGTACACATCTGATTGCAGCAGCTTGGGGAGTGTTCAGTGTTTACACTGGGCTAACTTGGCCCATCCATAATGAGTGCCACCCATTATGGATGAACCATCCCTGTTTCTTTGGGACAACTTTTGTGTTGTTTAAAACACTTATAGAAAAACACACAACATTGCACTCACTACAGTATATTGAAAGTATTTCGATCAGTTTCACACAGTTAACTAGCTAGCATTTGACTCCAGATATCTGCTGTTGTTCAGCACTTCTTCCAATGTCAGGCTCACTTTTCCTCAAACTCAAGCATGATTTAGTGTCATCATAGCTGCACACATGCCCAATGTCACGCGGAAGCTGCTCACTCGCTTACTCCTGTTTTTCCTGTTTGCATTGTGGGACTAGTAGCCTCAGCTTTATAAAGCAAAAAGCACAACTACAAGTTCCAGTCTGGAAATTAAAATTAAAAATCAAGACTGGGTAAAAATCTCCCAAATGTCATGGAGCAAGTTAGCTTTATTGTGTCAGTAGCAGCCCTGCCCTGTCCACCTGGGGCTTAGAAGGCTGAGATGTCACTCACATTGGCAAACCCCATATGCATAGCTTTGGAAATATGCCTTATCTGTCCTCTTGAGGATTTAAAAAATCGTACCCACTACAAATCCAGAACTTTTAGCTTCACCAATTCTTGTTTGAAGGTCTTTTTCAGACTTTGGATTTATTGGCGTGAATTTGTTTTGTTTTCACTGCAATGTTTCCTGGTAAATAGTGTAGGGTGTTTATTTGCCTCAGATAATTCTACTTCATTCACAGTTATATTCATAATCATAATGTCCAGTTTGACCCCTAAAAACTAAGACAAAAATAGCAAACTAAGTACACCCTCAAGGAACTGAAGGAAGGGGGACTGCTACCCTGATGTGCAAACCACACACTTTATTTACCAGAAAAGAGTAATTCTTTACAAATTGTTTCCATTTCGGTGCCACTGACAGTCTTTGCTGCAGGGATTTCCAATCCAGACACAGGGTCCCCTTATGAGCCTGACACAAAGTAAATATCACAAAAGGACATTGGTTTAGCCACGGCGCATGACCAAGTATTCAATTCTTTCCCAATCTAAAGTCTTTTTGAATGACAGTTCTAATTGCTTGCAGCTCTCGCAATTGAGAGATCACTATCAAATGTTAATTTCCAAATCCTTATTTAATTTCTCTCGTTGATTGGTAAACTCCTGCCAACACGTGCAGAGCAGACCACTGCAGTCAGATTGCTGGCGCTGTCGGGAGCGGGATATAGGAAACAGTGCATCCATTCCAAGAACAAGAGTGAAACTTATGGAGTACATGAACCATTAAGTTAGGAGAACACTTTGTGAGATTCTAGACACCTGTCCCCAAGTACTTTGTATCAATAATACAGAATGAAGATGTGATAAACTTGCCCTGAGGAAGACTCAAGTTCTAAAAGGTCGAAACACGTGTTGGCAGACGTTTACCAATAACTGAGAGAAATTAAATGGTCATGCGCAGTGGATAAACCAATGTCCTTTTGTGATAAGACAAGAATAGAATGCTCAAACAGTTTCACCAGCAAATTGGCAATGGACAAATCTAGAGTAAAACGAATTACACAAACATTTTAACCCCAAGAATGACTGAATAAATATCTAGGAGAAAGAGCACAAATTACGCCTCCAAGAAACTCAGGACCTGATTCATGGAACTTTACTTTTCACAGAGGAGAAATACCGATTTGCATATCAGTCTGGTCCCTCCCACTTGGGCAGTTCAGCACCAAAATACTAAGCAATTCTCCTCTGAACAAGAGTGCCAAAAGCAACACATGTCTGGGGTTGTTGATGGTACTCTTGTTCAGAGGAGAATTGCCTAGCATTGTTGTGCTGGACTGCCCTTGTGGGTGCGACCAAGATTGATATGCAAATGGATATTTTTCCTCTGTGAAGGGTGAAGTGAGCTCAAGTGTAGTTGTAGATCCTCTGGAGTAGAAGAAATTCCATAGAACAGGGTATTTGACCCATGTTTGCTATGAAGAAGAGGAGCTCCCACAAGCCTTTCCAATTTTGTAAAAATTGTGGTTTCACTCTAAGCACCCAGGGTGATCCAGACATGGACCCCTTGCTAACTGTGCTTAGAGAGGCACAGCTTCACCTCACTGATGAGGCCCGACTTTGGAGTTTGGAGTTGCTGATGGTACTCTTGATCAGAGGAGAATTGCCTAGCATTGTGGTGCTGTACTGCTCTTGTGGGTGGGACAAAGACTGATATGCAAATGGATATTTCACCTCTGTGAAGTGTGCAGTGAGCTTAAACGTGCTTGTAGACCCTCATGAGTGGAAAAATTCCATAGAACAGGGGATTTGATCCATGTAGAGGGACTCCCACACTGTATTTTAATTGTCTTTTATTATATGTTTAGCATGCGGATTGCCTGGGCCTCCATGGCATCTTTGTTCATATCAGTATTCTCCACTTTTGCAGAATGGCAATTTTATAAAAATAAATTTTTTCGCTTCCACTTTTTCTCCCCACAAACTTGAAGCTGGTCAGTTTGTTTAAGGTATATAGTAAGGGGTTAGTGTTGGTTTGAAGGAGGGTACGGGGGAGTCCCAGCACTGTGTGTGTTAATTAAAAAAAGCAAATTGGCGAGAAAAAAAATTAAATACATTTTTTTTTTTACCGCAAACGTTCATAGAACCCCCATATCAAAATCACATGCAGGCAGAGATGCGGTTGCAGTCTGAAACCAGATCGGGGTGTCACGCATTCGGATCTGAATCCATGCTCCGTATTTGGAAAGAATGAACAGCTGGTGGCGTTTGCATGCTTTTACGACATTACCCCATGCGTGTCTCTGCAGAGACTTTATAGAAACTCCAGAACATGACTTAACAGTTTATGGGCACTCCATTTTCTCCCTCAAATGGGAATTGTGTTCATGCACAGCTGTGCTGGTAAGTTTGCTGAAAAAAAAATGAACTATAAAGTATTGTACTATTATGCTACCCTCTACCATAGAGCATCCCTATCTGCTTTTGCTGTAATGAAAGTCATCTCTTCTCAGTTGTGCAAGCAGCTGCTGCCACGCTTTGCTGAATGATATATATCTGCCAGCAGTGAAAGAGAACTCTCACGTCACCAATCATGTCTAAACAGCCTTTTTAAGCAGCAACATTGTTTAAAAGAATCTACTGTGTTTGCTTTTTCCCTATTATGTTTGGTTGAGGGCAGAGGTCACACTTAATGGAATGCATAAATACATACAAATGGTATAGGAGCACGGGCAAGTGAACTCCAAAGGAAACATAGCAATACACACTGATATTAATGACACATATAGTGATACATTTTTGTGTGAAATGTATATCACATTGCAGTGATATAGTAACCATATTTTTTGTAGTGTACTTAGGAATAATGCTATGGATGCCGCTTCCTGTTTTGTCTAGAGGTGAAATGTCGTGTTCCATTGCTTCACGTGATGTTACTTTAGGGTGGGGTCAAATGACATCACTTCCTGTCAATGCATCCCTATGGAGTCTGCCTGCTTTTACTTGGTACGAAAAGGGATCCCCAGCATTTGTGCCGGCATGAAAAAGCGTGCAGGCGCCAATGCTGGACGGTTTATATGGTGGAGAGGAAGGGATAGGTGAAACACAAGTTGCGTTGCGCCCCTCCTCTCTGTCAAACAAATTTACGAAAATGGGACTTACCGGAAATGCAATGCATACTACTAGCCTTACGTATGGCTTTTACACATTACCTTTCTTGTGAGCATTGCCGAACATGAGCCCCATAAGGTCAAAGCGTTTCCCCTGCAACTCTGCAATGTACTTTACGTTTCTCAAAACTGTATAGTCGTGATTGTTTTATATTTAAAAGCATCTGCAGTCTAATCTGCTCAACTGATTTGTAAGTCATAGCACAATTCCTTTGAATATGATTGTACTTTCAGAATGTAACAAGCAGAGCTGAAGGCTATGCGGATATTTCAATGAAAACGCTGAAAGTTTCTCTTCTTTGCATCCCGCTCATTTTCTATCATCACCCATCAGTGCCAATACAAACAACTCACAGCTGAAATGCACCCAGCTGTATCCTGCTACAGCACATGGAGGCGGCGCCCACAGCGTGCCCTGTCTCGCTCTGTACTTTCCTTAGCACTCCAGAACTTTGCAAAAGTGTGCAACAATGTCGGTGTCCACGGATAAAAGATCAGTGTGCTCAGGGTGAACTGGGTTTAATTCTAGAACTCAACACTGTATTGCATTTTGTTTGCATCTCGCCGCCCTGCTACTTTTAAGGCTGCTGCCAACATGCTGCACTTTGCACTGACTACCAATATCCGAGGGTGGTTCAATATGAAGATATTGTGGGGCAAAATGTGGTTTACCTCAATTTTCACCTGATAATATCTAAATGTTCATGTTAATTAACATGTAAATAAATAAATAAATAAACAAACAAACACATTAAAAATTGGTCTTGTACTGCGCACTGCTTCCACTTGCATGGTTTCCAGGCGCTCTGGCAAATCTGAAAAGGAAAAAGGGCTGGGGGAAGCTTTGTTAGTGGGATTGAGAGGGAACGTGCAAGGAGCTTTTGTGTGCTGTTGCTTTACCGGTCACTGTGTGCTGGCTTCAGTTGTTGGTTGTAATGTTTTGTGTGGAGTGTTGGTGTGAGTAGTTTGTTTGGTGGGCTAAGTTTCTTGTTCGTGGTTGCATGTGGTGCATAGTGGTTTGTGATGGCCTTATGTTTTGTTGCGATAGAATTATGTTGTATGTTTTTCTTTGATTTAGGGTGAGTAAGAAGAGAGTTTGAGGGTTGTCAGTGGGTTTGAGGACATTTGCAGTGCATTCATCTAAATTCTCCACAGTTGCAGCCCCCAGCAGATTTCTAAATTCAACACATTAACAACTTTCAAGGAGTTCGGTGCATGGCTGGCAAAATCAAATTTGAAAGAGCCTCTCAGATTTAGCAGGGTAAGATGTATATTTAGATTCTGACATGCTGCTGTGTGAAATTATACCTAGCTTCTAGCATGCTGCTGCATGAAAAATACACCTGGATTCAAACATGCTGCTGTCTGAAAATCTGCATAGATTCTAGATATCCTGCTGCATGAGAGATACACCTAGATTCAAGACATGCTGCAATGTGAGAATACACCTAGATCTGATGCAATATGTTCCTACTCCCAACAATCTAACCAAGTGCAACACATATCCCAACCCAAAAAATCCACCTAAGTGCGTCACATTTCCTACTACCAACAATCAATTTCAGTGCAACACAATTCCTACCCCAACAATCCATCTAAGTACAATACCTTTCCTACCACCAACAATCCATACAAGTGTGTCACATTTCCTACCCCACCAATCCATCTAAGTACAATACCTTTCCTACCACCAACAATCCATCCAAGTGTAATAACTTTCAGTCCCCCAACTATCCATCTAATTGCATCACATTTCCTACCACCAACAATCCATCTAGGTGCAACACAATTCCTACCCACAAACTAGAGCTAAATGCAGTACACAGATAACTTTCAATAGATTTGATTATTTAGGGGTGCAGCAGGTAACCTTTACAGTGTTATAATATGATGGAGGTAATGTAGAAGTGGCAGAGGTTGAGCACAGTAATGGCTGTGTTCACCGCCCATGCCAGCTTACATTAGTTGTGGATGCAGGGTGCTTCTTTGGTCGTCCGTATGTGACCAGGGGCAAACAGAGTGATGAGCTGCCCAGATGGAGCTGCCTTTTGTCTTGTGGCCCTTTGGCAGCTGCCCATGGCAGGCTACCCTGGGGACTCACAGCAAAGAGGCAGCTTCCTGTCTGAGGTTACCAATCAGCAGGTTGGTGGGCAGGAGCGGGGCAGGCACACAGACTTGGGACGGGGTGGAAAGTGGAGAGGCACACATGGGAGGATGTGGGAAGCACAGACATGATGGGAGAGAAAGAAATGGCTGCAGCAGGACGAAACGGCCTACTCACCCCCCCTGACCCTTACACCAGGTTGCAGGAGTGGAATGCCCACTCTCACGGGTCTCTGGGTATGTCAATGGAGCATTGGATTGAAAGCGCTCTGTAGAGCAAACAGCTTCCTGGTACAAGGCCCAATCAGCAGACGGGTGGGCGGGAGCAGGGCGTGCACATGGACTTGGGAGGGGGTGGGAAGAGGATAGGCACATACAGGGGGATGTGGGAAGCACAGACACGATGGGAGAGAAAGAAAAAGCAGCAGTAGGTTGAAATGTCCTACTCAAGCTACCTGCCAGTTACACCAGGTTGCAGGAGCAGAGGCTCATTTTCATGGGTCTCTGGGTATGTCAATGGATCATCGGCTGGAAAGTACTCTGTAGAGCAAGAAGGTGCCCGGTACAAGGTCCAATCAGCGGGTGGGTGGGCAGGAGTATGTCTCGCACAGAGACTTGAGAGATGGTGGAAAGAGGAGAGGCACACACATGGGATGTGGGAAGCACAGGCACAATTGGAGGGAAAGAAATGGCTGCAGCAGGTTGAAATGGCGGTATCCCTACAAAATATCCCCACCAAAAATATCGCCGTACATATGGCTGTTTGACTCGCCATAGGCAATATTTTTTGGGGGGGATCATTTGTGGGAGCCGGGGCTGTGGGGGTGTCCTCCGCACATTTTAAAATAATGCGGGGCTGGGGGGGTGTCCTCCGCAGGGTCCATGGGTCAATATTGCCGCACAAATATGGCGATATTTTTGTATCACAATATTTTTGCAGGGATATTAACACATGGGCCCTCATTAGGACGCCGGCGGAAAACCATGGTGCTATTAGCACCATGGTCGATGCCGGAGTCCGCCATGGCGGAATGGGGAGTTACCATCCCATTCCAAGGTTGGCGGGGCGGTAATTCCCCATGCCACCATGGCCCTTCCTCATTCCCATTTTTGCTCCATAGGTCTCAATGGGACTGGGGAAGGCGGTAAGTACGGTACCGCAAATTGCGGCACCGTACTTACCTTGAGAGTCCCTTTGTGGGCCCCTACTTTAACGGCTGGTCTAGACCAGCCGTTAAGGTCGGGTCCCGCAAAGGGACCTCGTAGTAAGGCGTTAAGGGTTTAACGACACCAACACCTTTTATGGCGCCGTTAACCCCTTAACACCTGGGTCCTAATGAGGCCCATGGAACCGAAATGGCCTATTCACCAAACCCGGCCCTTACACCAGGTTGCAGGAGCAGAGGCCCGCTCATGATGGCTCCTTAGCCATGAATGAAGGATGAGTGCGTAGCACCACTCAGGACTGATGGAAAGTCAAATAAGGTGACTTACAGGAGAAAGCTTGCAACTCTCCAACATGTCTGGCAGATGTAATATCCGCCAGAAAAGCCATCTTATTTGAAAGAATTGTCAGAGGAGCATGGTATAGAGGATGAAATGGAGGCCCCATTAGCTCGAAGAGAACCAGATTAAGTTCCCTAACTGGAGCTAGTACTATTACTGGAGGAAAAGCTCGAAACAGTGCCCTTAGAATTCTTTAACCAGCCTGTGTGACCAGAGAGAGGTATGGCCAGTGCTGCAAGTACAAAAAGAGATAGCAGCAAGGTGGACCTTTATGGAAGTGTGACTCAGGCCTGCTTCCACCAAGGATAGAAGATATGGCAGAATGTGATTAGCCTTGATTCAACGAGAGTGGAGCTGATGCAACTGACACCATATGGTAACACTTTTTCACTTGTGCTTGTAGCAGGAAAGAGTGGACAAGTTTTCGCCTTCGCCATCATGTTACAGCAGTAAAGGCAATGCAAAATGTCCAAATTCTAGGACTGCAGGAGCCAAGCCATCACTGCAGGGGCGCTGGGTTGTGGTGGGCATATCCCCCTTCTCTGGAGAGCATGTCCGCAAGAGGATGCACTTTGATGCAAGATGCCATCAACAGATGAAGATGGTTGGAGTACCAAATCTGATTAGGCCATGTCGAAGCAATGTGAATCATCTTGCATCTGCGCTGTTTGAGTGTATTGATGACTTGTAGAAGAAGCAGGTTTTGAGAAAATGTGTAGAGAAACAGACCTTCCCGGGGTATGTAGAAAGCCTCCCGTAGACTCCTCCATACCTGCTGGCAAACTGGGCGCATTTGTAGTTTGCTGCCGTGGTGGACAAGTCGATCTGAGGACGAACGCATTTCAAAAAAAGATGAACAACTTTGTCTTGGTGTTCCCATTTGTGGCAGGATCGCATTTCCCTGCTGAGGGAATCTTCAATGCAGTTTTGGATTCCGTTAAGGTGAAGTGGAATGAGGAACATCTCCAGTTCCACAGCGTTTGCGCTTCTTTGGTTAGAATTGGGGAGCGTGTCTCTCGCTGCTTTGTGATGTAGTACATGGTGGTGGTATTGTCTGCGAAGATGAGAACCACCTTGCCATAGAGCTGGATCTTGAAGGACTTGAGGGCTCAGAACACCTCTCAAAGCTCCAACACATTGATGTGTAGCATTATGTCTTCCAGGCTGCCAGAGGCCTCTGGCATGGAAGTGGCCTTTGTGTACACCCCAACCTTCCAGGAATGTTCCAGTCATGAAAGTTGCCTGGGTGTGCACCCCAATCTTCCAGGGAGGTGTCGGTCACCACCTTGGCTTGATGCGCTGGTGGGCGAAAAAGGAGCACCCTCTGTTAGGTGCTGCCGATGATTCCACAAAGTAAAATGTTTTAATTTATAATAAAAACAATTCACCTGCTGCAAAACAAAAACACAACCTCATACTCATCTCAACCTGTTTCTATGAAAAATATCACCCCTTACCAACATCCTGGGGGAATGAAAAGATGAAATAATGTGTCTTTAACCAAATAATTGCAGCCAATGTTGTTTCAACAGAACTTCTCTAAACTAGCAAGTAATTACTGTTTTACAGTGAGTAATCTAACGCTCTAAACATCTGCCAGGCACACATACATTTCCAGTTTCTGCAAAGCTCTTTGATGTCTCTGGGACCATAATATCGAATTTTCATTAAGATGTAAGAAATTAGATCTGACAAAGATGAGCACTCCTCAGTTGACATGTTTTGAGTCACCTCTTTTTACTACTTCTACTGCAAGTTAGTGCATGTTATGGGCAGGACTTAAGTTGGTGTAATAAACTAATACAAAACATTAGGAATAGACCTTTTTTGACAGGTACAGATGATCAATTCATCATCATGTTTATTCGGATGTGGGCAAAACATTCCATAAAACAGTACAAAATATAAAACAGAACAAAATACAAAATACATGTAATACATGTTCCATTTGCGGCATTATAAAATACTATAGCTAGTATACATAAAAAGGTGGCCAATGTGTATCTCATAAAAACAAGAAAAAAAGTAGAGTAAGTCTACTCTATTAAAACTGGTGCTCTCAATTCGCCCTGAGCAGGGCTGCACTATAGAATGCTCCAATTCTTAAACGTACGTCAAAATTATTGCAATAAATCTTTGCAACAAAATTATGATTTGCTTGGAAGAAATGTTTATTCACATCCCTTTATATTTCTTTTATAGAATATTGTTATTTCATATTCAATGAGGCCTGGACAAAAATGGCTAGGATTTGATGTACAGATGCCAATGCATTACGGTTAAAAAACCTTCATCAGGGCGGTACATGATACATTCATTCTAAAATGTCCAACATTCATGTTTTTTTGATAATAATAATATGCCATAAAGTAACCACATATAGATTTAGAAAATATATGCAAACACATACCGGTTCAATGTGCATCAATGTTTCCGAACATGTTAATATAAAGGTAAAAAAAGAAAGAAAACAGACATAGGCCCTCATTACGACCCTGGCGGTAAGTGAAAAACGATGCTGTTAAAGGATTACCGGCATCGCTTACCGCTAGGTCCGATTATGACCCAAGAAAGTGCAATTAGCGGCACCATAGTTGACGGTGCCGCTAACAGCACCAAGCGCGCGGGCACACAACCTCCCCTGCCGTAAATGCCGGCATGGCACAAAGTGGGGAATATCAGGAGTCAAGCGGACATGATCTTAACGCCCTTGAAAGGCCGTAAAGTACCTTACCGCCATGGTGCTAATACCGCCATCACGGGCCAACCGTAAATGGCCATGTGCAGTGTTCCCAGCTGCCACAGGTGCACACAATCAGCACAGGTGGAGGCAATACAGACTGGCCAAGTACAAAAGGAGCACACCCCACCCCTTCCCACACCCAGTCACACTTCACAATGATTCCAATACAACTAGCAATGTTGGGGCTGGAGGACCTGATTGCAATGGAAGTTCTACAGCAACAACAACAACAACTACAACAACAGGCAGCACAGAGGAGACGCAGGAGGAGAAGGAGGGCAAGGCAGCGCCAGCAAGCCCCATCAGCACAGCCAGTGCCACCACGCAGGCAGCCCCCAATTCCACGCATCAAAGCCAGTCCATTCAACCTCACCGCTAAGCAGATCCACACCCTGTACCGTTTGGACCGGGACACCATCACCAACTTCATGGACATGATACACAACAACATTGTCCGCATGATTGAAACACCCACCGCCATCCTCCCCTACTGAAGGTAGTGTCCGTGCTCCACTTCCTGGCCACAGGCACCTACCAGCACACAGTGGGGCAGTTGCATGGCATTTCACAACCATTTTTCTCACGCACGCTGAACCAAGTGCCCAATGCCTTCCTCGAGCACACAGACGACCACATTTCCTTACCACGGTCTGCCCAGGAGATTGCAAACACCAAAGTGGGTTTCCATGCACTGGCCGGCATGCCTGGTTGCATTGGTGCCATCGACTGCACCCATGTGGTATTGGTGGTCCCACATGCCATGACATGCAGGGCCGAGATCCTGGCTACTCAGTGAGTTTCATGTCATGGCCATGGAAATGTGAAGTGGGTAGGTGATTGAAGTACCGATGCATACTTTACCTGGCCGATATGGGGGGGGGATGCATACTTTACCTGGCTGACATGGGGGCCGGGGGAGATGCAAACTTTATCTGGCTGACATGGGGGGGGGAGATGCATACTTTACCTGGCTGACATGGGGGGGGAGAGATGCATACTTTAACTGGCTGACATGGGGGGGGAGATGCATACTTTACCTGGCTGCAAGTACCAGAGGTAATGAAGCCAGCTCATACCCTAAAGCAGCCCAGACTTTAGCTGACACCTGACCACATAATGCCAGATGTAAGCAGCCCTACCATGTGAATGAAGATGTGTCCCACCCATGACACAACCATCTGCATGTGCACTGTACCTAATCAGACCGCATCCACCTCAACGAAATGCACCTACATGCAATGACTTCAGCCAATACACGGCACCAAACACCATCAACTGAAATGCCAGTCCCCCATAACTGCGCACAAAGGAGTCACATGACGGACATAAACATCAATACACCACTACACTCACACAGAGGCCCAAATAAATTGCATAACAACATTTGTAGTGCTCAGTGAGGTCATCATGAGGCTGACAGCAATGGTGCCATGATGAGAACATTGATATCACTGGACATCTGCCAGATCACCAAAACAACCGCTATGGACTAACACAGTGGATGGGCATTCACAAGGTACTGGACCCCCCTGCATACACTGGTTGATGGCATGCAAGACAGTCCATAAGAGGAATACACATATAGCGGTCACATCGTGTGACCCCATTCGTGCATGGAAATGGGGTTCAAAGTAAGAGATGAATGCATGCCATGGTGTCACGTCATGCTTTGAAATCTGATGTCATGACTGACAGATACATTGTTGCCTACATACAGGTGATGCAGGCTATCCCTTGAAGAGGTGGTTCCTTACCCCAGTCCGTAACCCACAGAACCGGCACGAGGAGGACTTTAATCGTGCACATACACGAACCCGTGTGGTGATTGAGCAGACATTTGGCCTCTTGAAGGCACGGTTTTGCTGCCTCAGCAGGTCTGGTGGGGCACTCCTGTACCACCATGAGAAGGTGGCAATGATCGTCATGGCATGTGTAATGCTACACAATATGTGCATCAGACGGAATGTGCCCCTGCCCCCTGACGCTGAACTGCAACCCCCTGATGATGAGGATGAGGAGGGTGGGGATGGGGCAGCACCTCAGGGAGGAAGCGATGCACAGGAGGGACGTGCAATGCGTCAGACTCTCATTAACCAATGCTTCTAGCACACATGGACGGTGGGTGTCACATGGAGATGGCACTTGGGGCTCTGTATGTGTCTGGGACATGCACACTATGGACTGTTCACCAATAAAGCACATGTACACAATGAGCAATGTCCACACATGTGATTTGTGCATAGCCAGAAAGTGTATTGAAATTGTGATTTGAATGAACACAGGCGATCCCCCCTCCCCCTCAACGGGTCTGTGGACAATGAGCAGGCATTGTGATGACTGCATTCATTATGAATACTAGATGGTGCACATTGGAGGCAGTGACATACAGGTTGTCTCCCTTTTAGGTGGTCGAAGCATGGAGGCATGTGGGTGCCTACAGAAAGGGTGTGCATACTGCATGTGTACAAGGTGGGGGTCAGAACTGCCTGTAGGCAGTCTTCTGCTAATGTCTCGCGTTAACCCTGTCAGGCATCATTGCACTTCCCAAAAATCTGGACTTCAGTGAGTTTGGCATGGCTGGATTTAAGGTACCTACCTGCGTCACCTGATGTAGGTGAAGGTTTGTAGAGGTTGTGGGGGTCAGGTGTCCACTGGTTGAGGAGGATGGCAATGGATTGTGTTTTTGAAGATGGCCGCCGTGCTCTTTCCCGTTCCTGTGCAGTGACGCAACTTCCAGATCCGCTTATTTGCGGTCACCGCTAATAGCGGTTCCCACTATTTGCGGTCACCGCTATTAGCGGTCATAGCTGATATCGATGGCTAGGGTGGCGGACGTGCTATTTGCATGGCATACGATGTAGGTGAAGGTTTGTAGAGGTTGTGGGGGTCAGATGTCCACTGGTTGAGGAGGATGGCAATGGATTGTGTTTTTGAAGATGGCCGCCGTGCTCTTTCCCGTTCCTGTGCCGTGACGCAACTTCCAGATCCGCTTATTTGAGGTCACCGCTAATAGCGGTTCCCACTATTTGCGGTCACCGCTATTAGCGGTCATCGCTGATATCGATGGCTAGGGTGGCGGACGTGCTATTTGCATGGCATACGATGCCGGTAAGTGGCATTTTTTGGACGTTACCGCCTTGGCAGTGATTACTTTACCGGCATGGCGCAATGCTCGTGCCTGAGAAGTCGAAATGTGCCGCTTTTAGCGGTATCTGGCCAGCACGGACACGTTAATTGCGCCATGCCGGTAATGTCCGTTACTTACCGCCAGGGTCCTAATGAGGGCCATAGTGTCAATGACTATACATCCAAGTGATTAATGGGTTAAAAAATTCAGTCGGGGAAATGGATCGTACCTTCTATCTCTAATGGTTCTTCAACTGGTGTAGGAAGTGACTAGCTGCAGTTCTTGATACTGTAAAAGCCGCGAAATTATTTGACAAGTAATTGAGGAACGGTGAGGAGGGTTCTTACCTTACTCAGCAAGGAACATTGTGTTAATGGCAGACGCCTTTGCACGAGCACGCACGCGAATGTCTGCAAGAGTATTTGAATGTTGTCATGGTGACCTGGAGGTGTCGTGCCGAAGCACGTATGCCTTGGGTCCCACCCCCGTGAGGTCACGGAAGGCGGGACTATCATCATGGCAGCAAATCAACACTAGAAAGTGAAACTAAACGATAGATACCCGCTCCAAAGCAGCGATTCATTTCTTTTCATTGCGTTAGGATCCATAGGATCTGTACCATTAAGAAGATACTGAAGGGTGTCCTGTTTGAGACACAAATGTTGGAAACTAGCGTAAAAAAGTCGCAGCGGGACAGATTGAGAATGGGTGAAATTTTCTTCATCATCCTAATAGCCGAGTGGTGAGCGGCGATAGGATGTGTAAATTCAATTATTCAATTACCCATAAGGGTATGTAGGCAATAAGTTCAAAAATAATTATGGAAATACTGGAAGCTTGAGAAAAACGTCACTTGGGGGTGACGTGAAAATTGTTACAAAGAGACATGGGAATTCAATAGCACAAAGAAGGAATGAATTACAGTCACATTATCTTAATTCAGCAAGCAAATTACATGATTCATTGGGGACACAGGATGTAAATGTTGTACAAATCGAACCTATTATGGATCACCTATCATAGGCGTATATCAGGTATGTAGTATGCATACAAGGTGAATGTTACAAAACCCATGTTTCTAAATTATTAGCAAAGCTGTTCAAAATAAATCAAGAAAGCATATTCCAACATATGTTATTCAAAAGCACATCAAAGGCTCATTATGAAGAGTGCAAAAGATTCATAGTTATCCATAACGACATTCTGAAAAAAGGAACCAAGATGAAATTATTCTAAAATGAAAAATACTGGTGATCCTGGAATACCATAAAACCGATAAGAAATCAATGGGAATAGCTGTTTGTGATCACAAATAGCACATGTAGTTTATTTCTTCATTTATTCCCTTGGGTGTCAGGGTGCTCAATCGATCAATCCAAAATGTTTCTCGTTGATCAAGTCTCTTTTGTAAGTTTTCGTGTTTATTGAGTTTTTGAACCACTTCAAGAATCACAAATTTAATCTGTGCTAAACTGTGATGTTTATCATGCCAGTGTCTCGCTACCGCTGAGGAAGCTGTCCGATTTCTTATACATGAACAGTGTTCATTCCACCGAATCTAGGCAGTACGTTGTGTTTGACTAACATAAAAAACCCACATGGGAATTTGATCCCGTAAATGATGTTCTGGGTGTCACATGTAGCATAATCCTTTAATTTGATTTTCTCTCCAGAGTGTGGATGATTAATGGTTGATCCTTTCATGATATAGTTGCAATTACTGCAGTTCAAGCATAGGAATGTGCCTATGCGGTCTGTAATCTTCTTCTTGTGGGGTGGTTTGGTGTTCACTAACTTGTCTTTTAAGTTTTTACTGTGTTGATAAGCAAAAGCAGGAAGTTCCTTCAATAGATGCTCTAATCTCTGATCGCAAGTTGTAGTGTTCCAATTCTTTTTAATTATGGTTTTAATCCGACTACTTTGTCTAGAATACTTGAATACAAAGACCTGTGGGGGCGTAGATTCTGTCTTGGTTTTGTGTTTCAGTAATTCTTCTCTGTCTTGTGTGGCTGTGCGTACAGTGGCTGCCTCCATTTCTTCGTTGGTATATCCTCTCTCCAAAAATGTCTCTCCCATTTCTTTCACTTCCTCTTGATAGTCTGAAGGATCACTGATTATCCTTTTGACCCTTAACATTTGACTGTAAGGAAGGTTTTTGATTAAGCTGGGTTGATGGAAACTGAGGGGTCGATTCATGGAGCAAACGTGCGCCGACAATCCCAGCGCAAGCAGGCGCAAGGTGGCGCAAGCGTGAGAAACCCAGCACACGTGCACACGTGCACGCGTGCGATTCAAGGAAGACGCTGCACGTGTTTCCCGCTATCCGTTTGCCAAATCCTGCCATGGTGCACACGGGCACACACGGCGTGCGCTACGCGCACAGCAAAAGCGCACATAGCGCGGCGCACACAACCAAAGTGTGCGGAACAGTGGGCATAACACGCGGAATGGGGAATAACGCGTGAAAAAGAAGGCGTAACTGGGGAAGTACTGCAGGGAACTACACGGAACGCCCACACGCACGCGAACAACCCGTATTCATGGATTCGAATACGGGAAACCCGCGCATGGCAAAAGATGCACACAGGCGTCAACGCGTCCACCACACGAAGGCAGGCGGAAGCGTCCCCACGCACAGTATAAAAGTGCGCGCAAACAACAAACACGTATATACAGCTACTATGAATGCCCCATTTGTCTCAACACTGATCGTGGGACACTGCAGGAGGAGGAGAATAGCCAGGGCACGGTGTAACGCTCACCTGATTCCCGCAGAGGCGCCGGTCTTGACTGGGTGAATGCCGTATCTTCAAAGGTGATGTGTAACACACGGTTGGCTCTTTGGGCTGGACCTCTGTGCACTGTATGTCTGACTCGAAGAGTAAGATGTCTGCAGATAGAAAATATGGGATTAATGAACTGGGGTGATTGGGTGCCTCTCTCCTCTTCCCTTTCTCTTCTCCTGTAGAACCCCAAAGGTTAACGCCCTCACCTTAGGTAAGTGAACGCCGAGCTCTCCATCTGCCCCGGGGCAGGGTGCCGTAACCAGTTTCTTCACTGGATAAGGGTGCAGGCCTCTTGACCTCAGAGGACTGCTGTC
This sequence comes from Ambystoma mexicanum, assembly GCF_040938575.1. Classification (NCBI taxonomy): domain Eukaryota; kingdom Metazoa; phylum Chordata; class Amphibia; order Caudata; family Ambystomatidae; genus Ambystoma; species Ambystoma mexicanum. Next base: position 919,535,749 of record NC_090932.1, on the reverse strand, counting down.
CGTCGTTAACTGCACGAACGGTAAGTTCTGGGCACTTCAAATGTCTTAAAAGTCTTTTGTAATGATATCTCTTGTTTTGCAGGGTTCCGGCGATGGCGGATGGCGGGCTGATGAGAGTTGAGGATCGAACCCGTGTGAGGAATAGAAGCGCCTGGAAGCACGTAAGTAAGCGCTTGTAGCCTGCTTCACGATGCGCACTAACTGTCCCTTTTATCTTGCAGGTACAATTTCGGAGCTTTAGAGAAGCTGAAGGGTGCTGGAATACCCACTGGATTCCGCGTGGGAAGGAGTAATGGCACGTGAGTAATAAAGTTGCCCAATGTCTTTAAACGCACCTTCTTTTGTCTTTCAGATGCGGGATGCAGCGCCGAAGGCCTCCGGAGCGTGCGAAGAGCTGGTAAGCTTTTGTCTTTCAGATGCCGGAATGCAGTGCGAAGACCTCCGGAGCATGCGAAGAGTAGGTAAGCCTTTGTCTTTCAGATGCCGGAATGCAGCGCGAGGCGTTGGTGACAGCCGATGGACCAGGTAAGAGATGCGCTGCCACTGAAGACCGTAGTGCTAACCTGTTCTTTCTTTGTCTTTACAGGTGCTGCTGAAGACTGGATTCCAGGATGGTAAGCCTTTGTTCCCTTAGGCCCAGGATCAGAAGACACGATGAGCGTTCTGCTGCAGAGAATGCAGAATAACGCAAAGCAAGATTCATCCATCGGGTGTGGTTTAAATAGCCTCCTGTAGTGCTTAGGTGTCTCCTTCCACAGCCACGCCTAGGTAAGAAAAGAGTTCCTGCTTTCCAGAAGAGTTCCAGTGTTCTGAACTTGGGAGTGGCTCCTGCCCCACCCAACAGGAAAAGTAGTCCCAAACAGAAGAGGATCAGGGGTTCAACTGGCAGGTAAGTAAGCAGCATGGTCTGCTGCAGGTAAGTCCACCCAAGCATTATGAGCCCGGCGCTTCCAGCGCTGGGACTGGGCATCTTTATGAGCCTGGTGCCACTGGCGCCAGGACAGGGTCCAAAAGGTCCCAATTGGGACAGGCTGGCACTCGGAACCGGGGTTATGGGTCTGCTTCCAAGGGAGTCGGGCAAGTCCTGATCTTTTGGAAGCAGAGATCATGACAGCACCCCCCCTCAAGGCCCCTCCCAAACCGGGCTTCTCCGGGGGTTTGGGCTTGTTAGGAAATGTTCGATGAAATCTTTTGATTAGGCGAGGCGCGTGGACATATTCTGCAGGTTCCCAGGATCTTTCTTGGGGACCGTAGCCTTTCCAGTCAATCAGGTAAGATAGTTTAGATTGGGAGATCTTGGAATCCAGGATGCTTTTGACTTCAAACTCGAGTTCTCCATCAACTAGAATAGGTTTTGGAGATGTAGTTAGTCGGGTTTGAGGTTGCACGGGTTTTAATAGAGAGACGTGGAAGACCGGATGTATCTTCATGTCAGGGGGCAAGTCCAACTTGACCGCTACTGGAT